>NW_018407511.1:969959-1063457 GCF_002113885.1 Mizuhopecten yessoensis
TTTGGTGAACACAAAGGCTGTAAGTTTATGGAAGCTGATGGTAATAATTAACCAGTATATTGTGCTCTGATGTGTCAAGTGTTTTTTTGCAAAATAATTTAATCAAGTAGGATTGATTTGGATGAAACTTGATCAATATTTATAGCAAAATTACAATTCTCAATATGTATGTTCCATCTCCTTAGCCAACTGTAGGCAGATGATATTATATAATGTGATTAAACTATAGATACTTGGGGAGCACATTTTGTGTCATGTTTAGTTAGGATTTCATACCTTTGAGAAAGAAGTTCTATGATTTTCTCCAATCTTTGATGAAACAAAATAAGTTATTTTCTTGTTTGACACTTTTGTGCCTTAATGAGATCACCAAGGTTCAATGTTTCTGTTTTGTAGTGGAGTGTCGTGAATGTCCTGAGGGTCGGACATGTCCATACCAGGGAATGAACTATACACGGATATATGTCCGGCTGGCTACTACTGTGCTAATGGAAGGTCCGACAATGCTCAACCATGTCTCATAGGTAAGGCCATAATAAATTATTTGCTAGATTCTCATCCCCGCCCGCTCCCTCTTTGAGGCCCCGCCCCAATTTTTTTTATTTGCGAAAAAAAAAAACCGAAAATACGAAATCCGGATTTTTTTTCCGTTTTCCGCTTCAAAAATTAGTTTTATATTAACAATTTCCGGTTGTAGAAAACTCGTCGTCTGCAAGTATGGTTTTTGTAATTCTAAAGCTGAAACGGCAACTTGCAGTTCTTAAAGATTGGTATGGGTGTTCAGAAGCCGATACTAAAACATTAATGCAAGTCTTTCATGAATTAGCCGAAGGAACAATTGACAAATCTGCGCCCGTCGAGTGTGGTAACAGGGCCGTTGTGTCGGCCGGTAAATCGAAAGTGGAACTGACCCAGTGTGATGGCGCATGTACGGTAATGTGGTGTGTATTCATACCAAAAGTTAGTACATATATATATGTGGACTGAACAGTGATATGGTGTTCAATGTGTATACTGCATACTCAAAGTTGTTATTAACAAAAAATAAAGATAAATGTACACTGAACATGCGCCTTTATTGCACTATTTTAACACATTTGCAACCATTTCAAATTTTAGGAAAAAAAAAAAGAAAAAAAAAATTCGCCCCCCCGCCCCAATTTTGAAAAGAATTTGGATGAGAATCTAGCAATTAATTTATTATGGCCTTACGTGTTGTAGCACTAATCGGTTTGATAAGAAATATGTACGGTCGAGTGGAGGGTAAACGTGAAGACGTTGAGATAAAGCGGCTCACTGTTAAGATGAAATGTGTGTGGAATGCTATATTAACATATATTCAATTAATTGTACCTATCTTCAAATAATTGATGATATATACAATTAATTGAAGATAGATTCAAATAATTGTACATATCTTTTATTACTTAAAGATAGGTACACTTCACAATTGAATTGAATCTATCTTCAATTAATTGTACGTTTCCTAAATTATTTGAAGATTGGTACAATTAATTGAATATATGTAAATTTGGCGTCCCATAGATGTGAAGTGTGTGGCGATTAAGCCTAACTGTTTGACTTTCTAACTTCATCATCAATCAAAGGAGGCCAGGACAGTTGGATCCTTGTCAACCAAAGCTAGCAAGAGGGAAGATCGTGAGTAGTAGAAACACGAAACTGTGGTAATATGTACAATGCACTTGTGCTGTGTTCAGTTACCGCCCGGTGACGACAGACACAGGGCGGTATTACAATGAGGGGATATCTTGATATTCAGTGTAACCCTAGATCACAGTATGAATCATGGAGCGTTCGCTAGGATGACACAAACGTGCAGTGCAAAATGGGGCCGAATAATGTTTACAACGGAAGTAGCGAGAAAACAATTCATATGGCGGTGGATTATTGTGACTGAGAACTCAGTATGGAATGATACTACAACCTGAGAGTAACAACATTGATATACGCTTACATCAACGGTCCAAGGGGAAGGTCGCACTTACGCATATTTGCTTTGCGTAAGTGCGTTTATCACTTGTTACCGATGATGATACGCTTACCACCTTACGAAAACACAGAAAATTAGCAACTTAAAAGAAATATTCGTGTTTCAACGGAAACATTGAATCATTCGAAATCTCAACCCGTTTTGAGTGAAAGAAAAGGTGATATCATAAAAAAGCCAGATCATCAACAATAAATTAATCATTTTGATATTTGGAGAAACGCAATGATGACAAACCAATAGTTAACATGTTTGCATTGCGCCCTACATGTTTGCTTTACGTGTAGCTTAAGCAGAAAGACAAATAACTATGACGTAACAAACAAACAAGACCGGGAATCCCCCTCCTAGCAGTACCCTTTCCCGTACACGTAAGTCCATATTTCCAATTCGTCTGTGGAAAACAAGGAAAACAACTTTATATTTACGCTACGTAAAGAGAACTAAAGAAATAACATTTTATATTGATGGATTGACAAATGTCATGACAAATCAATGTTTTTTGTGTGTGGTGGTTGATAAAAATAAACTTTTGTACAGTCAATTTTGTCCTGATAAGACTTGGCATAAGCCTAATCCGTCATATTTTCGTATTGTAATGTATGCAGGTATAGTAGCTTTGAACAGTTAAACATGCCATTATTTCTTTTCTCTGTATTAGGTGATTGCGATGAAGAAGATAAATAATGTTGGATTCGTTATTTGGGGTCATGGGGGTCATAAAAAGATTTGTGAAAAAAACCCAAAAAACAAAAAAACGGAATCACAGGTAATTGTAGAATATTTTGTGTTGAGAATTGTAAGATGAAATAATATACTGAATTAAAAAGTATTTTACAAAATCTTATTGTGATTCATTGCTCAAGTTCTCATTGTTGTTTTATAGGCAAGCTTTCTTGTTACAAAAATTAACTTTATGCATTTTTTTACAACAATTGCGAAACAATATATATTAATTTAGAATAATCGCTCTTGTTGGCACCTGATAGCACGGAAGAGTCTTAATTTGGGAGGAAAGTGGAGTACCCGGAGAAGAACCCACTTGGTTAGGTAGGTGACCCCTTACCTTTTCAACTCCGATCGGGTAATCGATCCCCGGCCGTCTTGATGAAAGGCGAGTGCGTTATCCACTGCGCCACCCGACCACACAAATGCATTGCTATTGACCTAGAAGAAAGATAAAATACCGCCAGCTTCCTTCCGACTCGGCAGACGAGATATTCTGTCTTGTACAGTAAAGAAAGCCCGAGTTTCTGGGCACGATCCTTAGCAGAGACACTAATAATACAGGTTATAATGACCTATATTATCTAAGAAATAACATATTTTCCTCATGATTTAAATCAAAAGAAAAAATAAATGTTTTAAGATTCAAAATGTTTACCTTAATATTTTTTTTATTGGATTTGATGATTTATTATCTAACGTGTCATAAAACGGATACAACATAATGTTTAACTATCCACGATTACTCATCCAGAATATTGTATCAAGTATGTTATCGATTACTTGAAAGCGCTTCCCTGTACCCACGTGACGTGTTAGCAACGGATGTAGTTCTTCCTCGTGGTTCGGGTGGTCATTAGCTTTGGTTATCAGTCAGAATGTCAACCAGAAACGTACTTATTCCATTAAATCGGAAACCTTCCCGCCATGATTGACAGATCAAAATGCTTTGCCGGTGGTTATCTTTCTACCAATGACGGCTGTTTACAGTATTTTGACCAAGTTCAGCTAAAATCGCCACGTTCAAGTTATTTCATCTTCATCAATTTGACCTCATATGAAAGCCAAAACAGGTAGCAAGAAGAGGGAAAAGACGTTAAAACTCTTAATAACGAACTCTACAAAGCTATGGACAGAAACTCAGTTAAACTCATTGTTTAATCACAAGTATAGCCTTTGGCACGTTTTCCAGAAACAAGATATTCCAAATTAGTGAACTCTAAAATGTGGTTGAGCACTTTTCCTGGAAATGAAAGCTCTCTTAATAAGAGAACAATAACGTTTCTTCAATTAGATATGGAATGTGGTAATAAAAGCTGGGAAAGTGGAAAAATCTGATAGAAAAAACCAAGAGGATGTTCAAAATTGATTAAAAGATATTTGGAATTCTTCCGAAAACACATTCCATTGGTTCCACTTCTATAATATTCAGTGTACCAATATGGCTGCAGCTCCGGTTCCTGGTACAAAGAATGACGATGAGAATTTTGGATAACTGCTTGGTTAGACAACTAGAAGCGCCATCTAGTGAATGGGAAGACCTATTCTTCTAAATGCGTTCTTTAACGTGACGCTGTATTTTGTGAGACAACTTAGCAAGGACAACTTTAGAGAAGATGAATTTAGTCTGGATAACTTTAATCAAGTCAACTTAGTCAAGGTCAAGGTTAGTTGTGATACAGGCATCTTTAGGGTTATAATTTCTTATAACCATCCCAATGTCATAACTGATACAAAGCTTAACACAATGAAAAAGGAGTAATATCATACAGAGAACAAAGATTAAGATGTATTTGTTTGGGTGTATGGGATTAAGCTTTTAAAACTGATATTGCAATTCGTTCAATATTTCAAAATCATTTTGGTATGTATAACCAGTTTTGCAAAAAGCGTGGGCGATTCTTGTAATGTTCCTTGAGCTATGGGAACAGAATATCTCCGCATTCCAATCCCCTCGTTCCTGCCTTTTCCCATGCATTACTCCCGTTCTACACTCGGCCTTTAATTTGTCGCTTATCTGCAATATCATACAACAGGATACATAGTGGGGTGACAATTAGTTTCCCCTTTGATCTCAAAGCTACAGGGACGTTTGAAACTAATTTGTCTCGTAATTTCCCCGAATTTATGTATCGTTTTTCCTGCCTGCTCTTGTCACCATCGTATACTATACGCATGTCGCCACACCGGAAGTTCTTGAGATAGACTATTTATGACAAGAGCTACATCCGTCGATTCTGTAATGGACTCAGGTTTAACGCACGTGCACGATAAGTAACACGTGCATCTGTAGGCTGTTTATCACGTCGTCCAACAACTGACCACAACTTTGTCATTTGCTCAATCCTTATATGTTTTTCCTCGTATGCCATTCAAATTGCTGCTTTCAGCCGAACGTCTCTCCTTATCTTTGCTCCATTGTTTACAGAGCGTGCATTACAGTACGGATGCATCCGGATGAAATCTGATGATATTCAACATTTTCTCTGAAAACATTTTCCCCGAAACAACTAAACATGTTCAGTTTTGAAAAAAGGCTTTTTGCAGCCTTTTCTGTACTATATAATATGTATGTATCGGAACCAATAAGCGTCTAAGCAACACATAATAAGATATTATATTACAGTATCAACGTTGAAATACAAAATAAGCCTCGGAGCAAATATCACAGGTTAAAAATATATCTTAATGTAAACACAAAGGGA
The DNA here is from genome assembly GCF_002113885.1 of Mizuhopecten yessoensis. Classification (NCBI taxonomy): domain Eukaryota; kingdom Metazoa; phylum Mollusca; class Bivalvia; order Pectinida; family Pectinidae; genus Mizuhopecten; species Mizuhopecten yessoensis. The sequence continues at coordinate 975,399 of NW_018407511.1, forward strand.
CACCGTTTGGCCCTGTGTGATCTTATTGTCTTAATATACTGTTTAGAAAACCGTTCGTCTCTAAAATAACATCACACAGGGCCAAACGGTGGTCATAATAGTCTATAAACACAATGACATCACACAGTGCCAATCGGTAGTCTTAATATTCTATAAACACAATAACATCACACAGAGCCAAACGGTGGTCTTAACAGTCTGTTATCAAAATAACATCACACAGGGCCAAACGGTAGTCTGAACAGTCTATCAACACAATAACATCACACAGGTCCAAACGGTAGTCTGAACAGTCTATCAACAAATAACATCACAAAGGGCTACCGATTGGCCCTGTGTGATGTTATTGTATTGATAGACAGTTAAGACTACCGTTTAGCCCTTATTGTTTCCGATACATACATGTTAGATAGTACAGAAAAGGCTGCAAAAAGCCTTTTTCAAAACTGAACATGTATATTTGTTTCGGTGAAAATGTTTTCAGAGAAAATGTTGAATATCATCAGATTTCATCCGTATGCATCCGTACTGTAATGCACGCTCTGTAAACAATGGAGCAAAGATAAGGGGAGACGTTTGGCTGAAAGCAACAATTTGAATGGCATACGAGGAAAAACATATAAGGATTGAGCAAATGACAAAGTTGTGGTCAGTTGTTGGACGACGTGATAAACAAGCTACAGATGCATGTGTTACCTATCGTGCACGTGCGTTAAACCGTAGTCCATCACAGAATCGACGGATGTAGCTCTTGCCATAAATAGCCTTTCTCAAGAACTTCCGGTGTGGCAACTTAGGGACACTATGGGTATAGTATACGAACAGCTTACAATGGTGACAAGAGCAGGCAGGAAAAACGATGCATAAATTCTTGGAAATTACGGGACAAATTAGTTTCAAACGTCCCTGTAGCTTTGAGATCAAAGGGGAAACTAATTGTCACCCCACTATGTATCCTGCTGCATGATATTGCAGATAAGCGACAAATTAAAGGCCAAGTGTAGAATGGGAGGAATGCATGAGAAAAGGCAGGAACGAGGGGATTGGAATGCGGAGATAGCCTGTTCCCATAGCTTAAGGAACATGACAAGAATCGCCCACGCTTTTTGCAAAACTGATACATACCACAATGATTTTGAAATATTGATTGAATTGCAATATCAGTTTTAAAAGCTTAATCCCATACACCCAAACAAATATATCTTAATCTTTATTCTCTGTATGATATTACTCTTTTTTCATTGTGTTAAGCTTTGTATCAGTTATAATATGTTGTGTATTACATTGGGATGGTTATAAGAAATTATAACCCCTAAAGATGCCTGTATCACAACTAACCGCCTCCATCCTATGACATTGAGGACATAGAACCAAGGTTAGACAATATTTAAAAAGTTATATCAAATACAGTTTTCACTGCAGTTGCCTTGACTAAGTTGACTTGATTAAAGTTATCCAGACTAAAATCATCTTCTCTTAAGTTGTCCTTACTAAGTTGTCTCACAAAATACAGCGTCACGTTAAAGAACGCATTTAGAAGAATAGGTCTTCCCATTCACTAGATGGCGCTACTAGTTGTCTAACCAAGCAGTTATCCAAAATTCTCATCGTCATTCTTTGTACCAGGAAACTGGAGCTGCAGCCATATTGGTACACTGAATATTATAGAAGTGGAACCAATGGAATGTGTTTTCAAAAGAATTCCAAATATCTTTCAATCAATTTTGAACATTCTCTTGTTTCAGATTTTTTCCACTTTCCCAGTTTTTATTACCACATTCCATACTAAATTGAAGAAACGTTATTGTTCTCTTATTGAGAGAGCTTTCATTTCCAGGAAAAGTGTTCCGCCACATTTTAGAGTTCACTAATTTGGAATATTTTGTTTCTGGAAAACGTGCCAAAAGCTATCTTGTGATTAAACAATGAGTTTAACTGAGTTTCTGTCAATAGCTTTGTAAAGTTCGTTATTAAGATTTTTAACGTCTTTTCCCTCTTCTTGCTGCTTGTTTTGGCCTTGATACGAGGTCAAATTGATGAGGATGAAATAACTTCAACATGGCGATTTTAGCTGAACTTGGTCAAAATACTGTAAATAGCCGTCATTGATTTAATGGAATACATGTAAGTGCGTTTCTGGTCTGATCTGACTGATAACCAAACCTAATGAACACCTGAACCACGAGGAAGAACTACATCCGGTGCTAACAAGTTACGTGGGTACAGGGAGGCACTTTCAAGTAATCGATAACATACTTGATACAATGTCCTCGATGGGTAATCTTGGATAGTTAAACATTATGTTTCATCCGTTTTATAACACGTTAGATAATAAATCATCAAATCCAATTTTTTTTTTTATTAAGGTAAACATTTTGAATCTTAAAACATTTACTATTTCTTTTGATTTAAATCATGAGGAAAATGTGTTATTTCTTATATAATATATGCCATTATAATCTGTATTATTAGTGTCTCTGCTAAGGATCGTGCCCAGAAACTTGACAGTCTATCAACACAATAACATCACACAGGGTCAAACGGTAGTCTTAACAGTCTATTGACACAATAACATCATACAGGGCCAAACGGTAGTATTAAAAGGTTTATCACACAATAACATCACACAGGGTCAATCGGTAGTCTGAACAGTCTATCAACACAATACCATCACACGGGGCCAAACAGTAGTCTTAACAGTCTATCAACACAATAACATCACACAGGGTCAATCGGTAGTCTGAACAGTCTACAACACAATAACATCACATAGGGTCAATCGGTAGTCTGAACAGTCTATCAACACAATAACATCACACAGGGCCAAACCTTAGTCTTAACAATCTATCAACACAATAACATCACACAGGGCCAAACGGTAGTCTTAACTGTCTATCAACACAATAACATCACACAGGGCCAAACGGTTGTCGTAACAGTTTGTCAGCAAAATAACATCACACAGGGCCAAACGGTAGTCTTAACAGTCTATCAATACAATAGGAATAAACAGGGCAAATCGGTAGTTATACAGTCTGTCAACACAATAACATCACACAGGGCCAAACCGTAGTCTTAACTGTCTATCAACACAATAACATCACACAGGGCCAAACGGTAGTCTTAACAATCTATCAATACAATAGGATTAAACAGGGCCAATCGGTAGTTATACAGTCTGTCAACACAATAACTTCACACAGGGCTTAACCGTAGTTTATCTGTATAATAGAGTGGCGAACACAATAGTCCTAAGGATCCCTGTCCCACTTCACACAACACACTAGAGAGTTCCACTGTAGCTTTTCGTACATATAGCAACCACCCTTATAATGTGTTTGGATGCAACTGTAGTGCAATTACATCAAGGTCATTCCATCGATAAGGTAGCCCAGTTGGTTAGAACGACAGTAGAATGACCGGAGGTTCTGGGTTTGAATCCTTGTCAGGCCCCGTTTCAGATTATTTTATGTTCATTTATCTTTAATATGTTTTTATAAACTCTACGAAAGATTTTGGTTTCTTATCAAAAATGATTTATCAAAATAACAGTCATGCCGGAACAAAAGCTTTCTATGCATGTGTTGCAGATTTTGGCAATGATACGGGGATCTTTAAAGGCCCATTAATACAATTGAGTCCAGCAGGGAAAACCCTGCAGTCTTTCGGGTCTTTCAAACACAATATGATCACACAAAAACAATTCATGATTAACCTGTGGGTCCGTTCATACAACAAAGTCACAAGATGTCAAAACGAGATGTAAGTGAAAAGGACTGTGCCAACACAGATATAGAAGCCAACTAAATAAAGTGTATCTAGTCACAGAGGATATCATACAATCCGATATAACGTATCTAGTTACAGAGGATATCACACAATCGGATATAACGTATCTAGTCACAGAAGATATCACACAATGTGCTATAACCTATCTAGTCACAGAGGATATCACACGATCAGATATAACGTATCTAGTCACAGAGGATATCACACAATCGGATATAACGTATCTAGTCACAGAAGATATCACACAATGTGCTATAACCTATCTAGTCACAGAGGATATCACACAATCCGATATGACGTATCTAGTCACAGAGGATATCACACGATCAGATATAACGTATCTAGTCACAGAGGATATCATACAATCCGATATACCGTATCTAGTCGCAGAGGATATCACACAATCCGATATAACGTCTCTAGTCACAGAGGATATCAAACAATCCGATAAAACGTATCTAGTCACAGAGGCTATAATACAATCCGATATAACGTATCTAGTCACAGAGGATATCATACAATACGATATAACGTATCTAGTCACAGAGGATATCACCCAATCCGATATAACGTATCTAGTCACAGAGGCTATAATACAATCTGATATAACGTATCTAGTCACAGAGGATATCACCCAATCCGATATAACGTATCTAGTCACAGAGGGTATCACACAATCCGATATAACGTCTCTAGTCACAGAGGATATCATACAATGGGATATAACGTATCTAGTCACAGAGGATATAAAAAAATCCGATATAACGTATCTAGCCACAGAGGATATCATACGATCCGATATAACGTATCAAGTCACAGAGGATATCACAAAATCCGATATAACGTATCTAGTCACAGAGGATATCACACAATGTGATATAACGTATCTAGTCACAGAGGATATAAAACAATCCGATATAACGTATCTAGCCACAGAGGATATCATACAATCCGATATAACGTATCAAGTCACAGAGGATATCACACAATCCGATATAACGTATCTAGTCACAGAGGATATCATACAATCCGATGTTACGTATCTAGTCACAGAGGATATCACACAATACGATAATACTTATCTAGTCACAGAGGATATCACACAATTTGATATAACGTATCCAGTCACAGAGGATATCACACAATCCGATATAACGTATCTTACCACAGAGGATATCATACAATCCGATTTAACGTATCTAGTTACAGAGGATATCAGACAATCCAATATAACGTATCTAGTCACAGGGGATATCACACAATCCGATATAACGTATCTAGTTACAGAGGATATCACACAATCCGATATTACGTATCTAGTCACAGAGGATATCATACAATCCGATTTAACGTATCTAGTCACAGAGGATATCAGACAATCCAATATAACGTATCTAGTCACAGGGGATATCACACAATCCGATATAGCGTATCTAGTTACAGAGGATATCACACAATCCGATATTACGTATCTAGTCACAGAGGATATCATACAATCCGATTTAACGTATCTAGTCACAGAGGATATCACACAATCCGATATAACGTATCTAGTCACAGAGGATATCACACAATCCGATATAACGTATCTAGTCACAGAGGATATCACACAATCCGATATAACGTATCTAGTCACAGAGGATATCACACAATCCGATATAACGTATCTAGTCACAGAGGATATCACACAATCCGATATAACGTATCTAGTCACAGAGGATATCACACAATCCGATATAACGTATCTAGTCACAGAGGATATCACACAATCCGATATAACGTATCTAGTCACAGAGGATATCACACAATCCGATATAACGTATCTAGTCACAGAGGATATCACACAATCCGATATAACGTATCTAGTCACAGAGGATATCACACAATCCGATATAACGTATCTAGTCACAGAGGATATCACACAATCCGATATAACGTATCTAGTCACAGAGGATATCACACAATCCGATATAACGTATCTAGTCACAGAGGATATCACACAATCCGATATAACGTATCTAGTCACAGAGGATATCACACAATCCGATATAACGTATCTAGTCACAGAGGATATCACACAATCCGATATAACGTATCTAGTCACAGAGGATATCACACAATCCGATATAACGTATCTAGTCACAGAGGATATCACACAATCCGATATAACGTATCTAGTCACAGAGGATATCACACAATCCGATATAACGTATCTAGTCACAGAGGATATCACACAATCCGATATAACGTATCTAGTCACAGAGGATATCACACAATCCGATATAACGTATCTAGTCACAGAGGATATCACACAATCCGATATAACGTATCTAGTCACAGAGGATATCACACAATCCGATATAACGTATCTAGTCACAGAGGATATCACACAATCCGATATAACGTATCTAGTCACAGAGGATATCACACAATCCGATATAACGTATCTAGTCACAGAGGATATCACACAATCCGATATAACGTATCTAGTCACAGAGGATATCACACAATCCGATATAACGTATCTAGTCACAGAGGATATCACACAATCCGATATAACGTATCTAGTCACAGAGGATATCACACAATCCGATATAACGTATCTAGTCACAGAGGATATCACACAATCCGATATAACGTATCTAGTCACAGAGGATATCACACAATCCGATATAACGTATCTAGTCACAGAGGATATCACACAATCCGATATAACGTATCTAGTCACAGAGGATATCACACAATCCGATATAACGTATCTAGTCACAGAGGATATCACACAATCCGATATAACGTATCTAGTCACAGAGGATATCACACAATCCGATATAACGTATCTAGTCACAGAGGATATCACACAATCCGATATAACGTATCTAGTCACAGAGGATATCACACAATCCGATATAACGTATCTAGTCACAGAGGATATCACACAATCCGATATAACGTATCTAGTCACAGAGGATATCACACAATCCGATATAACGTATCTAGTCACAGAGGATATCACACAATCCGATATAACGTATCTAGTCACAGAGGATATCACACAATCCGATATAACGTATCTAGTCACAGAGGATATCACACAATCCGATATAACGTATCTAGTCACAGAGGATATCACACAATCCGATATAACGTATCTAGTCACAGAGGATATCACACAATCCGATATAACGTATCTAGTCACAGAGGATATCACACAATCCGATATAACGTATCTAGTCACAGAGGATATCACACAATCCGATATAACGTATCTAGTCACAGAGGATATCACACAATCCGATATAACGTATCTAGTCACAGAGGATATCACACAATCCGATATAACGTATCTAGTCACAGAGGATATCACACAATCCGATATAACGTATCTAGTCACAGAGGATATCACACAATCCGATATAACGTATCTAGTCACAGAGGATATCACACAATCCGATATAACGTATCTAGTCACAGAGGATATCACACAATCCGATATAACGTATCTAGTCACAGAGGATATCACACAATCCGATATAACGTATCTAGTCACAGAGGATATCACACAATCCGATATAACGTATCTAGTCACAGAGGATATCACACAATCCGATATAACGTATCTAGTCACAGAGGATATCACACAATCCGATATAACGTATCTAGTCACAGAGGATATCACACAATCCGATATAACGTATCTAGTCACAGAGGATATCACACAATCCAATATAACGTATCTAGTCACAGAGGATATCATACAATCCGATATTACGTATCTAGGCACAGAGGATATCACACAATCCAATATAACGTATCTAGTCACAGAAGAGGATACCATACAATCCGATTGAACGGACCTAGTCACAGAGGATATCATATAATGTGATATAACGTATCTAGTCACAGAGTATATCAAACAATCCGATATAACGTATCTAGTCACAGAGGATACCATACAATCCGATTGAACGTACCTAGTCACAGAGGATATCATACAATCCGATATAACGTATCTAGTCACATAGGATATCACACAATGTGATATACCGTATCGAGTCACAGAGGATATCACACAATCCGATAATACTTATCTAGTCACAGAGGATATCAAACAATCCGATATAACGTATCGAGTCACAGAGGATATCACACAATGTGATATAACGTATCTAGTCACAGAGGATATCACACAATCGGATATAACGTATCTAGTCACAGCGGATATCACACAATCCGATATAACGTATCTAGTCACAGAGGATATCCCACACTCCGATATAACGTATCTAGTCACAGAGGATATAACACAATGTGATATAACGTATCTAGTCACAGAGGATATCATACAATGTGATATAACGTATCTAGCCCAGAGGATATCACACAATCCGATATAACGTATCTAGTTACAGAGGATATCACACAATCCGATATAACGTCTCTAGTCACAGAGGATATCATACAATGTGATATAACGTATCTAGTCACAGAGGATATCCCCCAATGTAATATAACGTATCGAGTCACAGAGGATACCCCACAATCCGATATAACGTATCTAGTCACAGAAGATATCACACAATGTGATATAACGTATCTAGTTACAGAGGATATCACACAATCCGATATAACGTCTCTAGTCACAGAGGATATCATACAATGTGATATAACGTATCTAGCCCAGAGGATATCACACAATCCGATATAACGTATCTAGTCACATAGGATATCACACAATGTGATATAACGTATCTAGTCACAGAGGATATCACACAATCCGATATTACTTATCTAGTCACAGAGTATATCATACAATCCGATTTAACGTATCTAGTCACAGAGGATACCATACAATCCGATTTAACGTATCTAGTCACAGAGGATATCATACAATGTGATATAACGTATCTAGTCACAGAGGATATCACACAATCCGATATAACGTATCTAGTCACAGAGGATATCACACAATCCGATATAACGTATCTAGTCACAGAGGATATCACACAATCCGATATAACGTATCTAGTCACAGAGGATATCACACAATCCGATATAACGTATCTAGTCACAGAGGATATCACACAATCCGATATAACGTATCTAGTCACAGAGGATATCACACAATCCGATATAACGTATCTAGTCACAGAGGATATCACACAATCCGATATAACGTATCTAGTCACAGAGGATATCATACAATCCGATATAACGTATCTAGTCACAGAGGATATCACACAATCCGATATAACGTATCTAGTCACAGAGGATATCACACAATCCGATATAACGTATCTAGTCACAGAGGATATCATACAATCCGATATAACGTATCTAGTCACAGAGGATATCACACAATCCGATATAACGTATCTAGTCACAGAGGATATCACACAATCCGATATAACGTATCTAGTCACAGAGGATATCATACAATCCGATATAACGTATCTAGTCACAGAGGATATCACACAATCCGATATAACGTATCTAGTCACAGAGGATATCACACAATCCGATATAACGTATCTAGTCACAGAGGATATCACACAATCCGATATAACGTATCTAGTCACAGAGGATATCACACAATCCGATATAACGTATCTAGTCACAGAGGATATCACACAATCCGATATAACGTATCTAGTCACAGAGGATATCACACAATCCGATATAACGTATCTAGTCACAGAGGATATCACACAATCCGATATAACGTATCTAGTCACAGAGGATATCACACAATCCGATATAACGTATCTAGTCACAGAGGATATCACACAATCCGATATAACGTATCTAGTCACAGAGGATATCACACAATCCGATATAACGTATCTAGTCACAGAGGATATCACACAATCCGATATAACGTATCTAGTCACAGAGGATATCACACAATCCGATATAACGTATCTAGTCACAGAGGATATCACACAATCCGATATAACGTATCTAGTCACAGAGGATATCACACAATCCGATATAACGTATCTAGTCACAGAGGATATCACACAATCCGATATAACGTATCTAGTCACAGAGGATATCACACAATCCGATATAACGTATCTAGTCACAGAGGATATCACACAATCCGATATAACGTATCTAGTCACAGAGGATATCACACAATCCGATATAACGTATCTAGTCACAGAGGATATCACACAATCCGATATAACGTATCTAGTCACAGAGGATATCACACAATCCGATATAACGTATCTAGTCACAGAGGATATCACACAATCCGATATAACGTATCTAGTCACAGAGGATATCACACAATCCGATATAACGTATCTAGTCACAGAGGATATCACACAATCCGATATAACGTATCTAGTCACAGAGGATATCACACAATCCGATATAACGTATCTAGTCACAGAGGATATCACACAATCCGATATAACGTATCTAGTCACAGAGGATATCACACAATCCGATATAACGTATCTAGTCACAGAGGATATCACACAATCCGATATAACGTATCTTGTCACACAGTATTTCACACAATGTGATATAACGTATCTAGTCACAGAGGATATCACACAATGTTCTGGACAGTTACAGAACACGTCTTTGGAAATTCAACTCATGTTTTGATATTTAAAGAGGGATAGCAAAATAGTTTTAGTCATATGGTTAAATAAAACAAGCATATCTCTCATTTGAATATGGATATCTTTCACTGCAATAAAACATATATCAGATAAATTGATATTGGTGGAACGAAATGTAGGTATGATTAAAATGTACCGGATATGTTTCGTATATGAAATGGAGATATGTCTATAAACACAATTTGGGTATGTTTCTAAATTCAATTCAGATATCATTAAATGCAATAAAGAAATTAAATAGATTGAAAATAATTCAAAGTAACAGAGTTTTCTCTATAAGTTTATGATATATCTCCTAAGGTATTTAATAGATGTATCTTTTAGGTATTCATTTTTTTTCCTTTCCATTCTTATCACACCACGTTATATCTGGGTCACTATTTGGGAAAACAGACACAAAGGAAGCACAGTGCCTTATGGTACGTGAAAGTATTGAGTTTTACCATTGAGTAATATGATAACGATACGTAACAAGGAGAAAACTAATTACCGATGATAACGCTTCAGCTAAGCTGTGTCATCCAGAGTACTAATTTCTAATAATTACATTCGCGGTACGGAATACTGTTATATATTCAAATATGTGATCGTAATAGTCATTTGCAGTTTGGACGACACAATTATCATTGATCGGGGCGGCGTTAAAGCTAATTGATAATCAAATTTGGTATGCATATACACATAATAAAGTATACCAACTGCTATGGAATATACGAGAACGTGACTCACCGATGGTATTCTTGTTTATGTGGATTTTTAAATCGAGATGTGTTCGCTTTGTCTCCAGTAGATGACCAACTTGAGGACGATTGATACTTGTGGTTCAAAAACTTCTAGGCTTTCCGGGACACATTTACCGAGAGCATATCTGTGTAACATCTACTGTAGGGTGTGGGTCTTTCTTTTGGTTAAGGTTTAGGTATCTCTTTAGGTTTTGTTGCTATTTTTCTATCTGTCGTCTTTCGGTTTTGGTTTAATACTTATTTGTTGATGCAGTCAACATCATCAACAGTTATACCGCTATACTACTGAACCAGACTCCGTTAATGTAGCGTCACTAAACCACTAATTGGTTTGAACCCAACACAAGTGCCTGTCCTCTTTCCTTCCACTTTGATCTGGCCCCTGAACAGAAACAATGCTAGTCTTGCGTCAGCCACAGGACCAGTAGGGATAGCCCGCGATTTCCAGTGACTGTAACAAAGCCTTCATTATACAGCCGATAGGGGGCTCTGTTATGAGTGTTGGTTCCTGTTCGTTAACCGCACATATACTTCTTTTTAAGGCAGTGAACTCGTCAGTGACTTCATTTCAACATATATAGGCCATCGAGAAATGTTGAGTCAAGTGATCACCAGTGGATAGTATTTATAAAATATATACTACCATACTGACATTTTATTTCCTCGTGGAGACGCACTGTACAGAGTTGTATATACGGTATGTATTGAAAGAGATACACGCATGCTATTATAGTTTATTAAAGATTTTATATAGCATTGACGGCTTTGTTAGATTTTAAAGTTATACGTATTACAAGCACTGCCGAGTTTATAATTAATTGTTTGTGGCTAAGTAAGTATGTTAGTCTCGTTTTGAAACAATAACATATCAGTTATCATACAATTTTAGGTTTGTCATACAGGGTTGTAATTATTGTGTGACGTTTATTATATACATTTATATGGCGTTCACAATACCTTGGTGTACCGGTTTATGCTAACACATATTGTACACATGGGTACGTGTCAGATCACGGGTGTTTATCTAGCAATGTCGAGTGTTGATAGGAGTTAAATTTAGATACAGCCGTGTTTCCGTGTATAAGGTGAGAAATGACTCTATATAACCCTGAATGTGTTAGCCAGACGTTGTACAGACGTAGGTTTCCTAAGTCACTCCTCTGACATTGTAACCTTTTATCTGTGGTTCTACAGGTTCTACTGCACTCGTCAGTACACCTGTTTGTATTGTACAGTATATAATGCGGGTTTTCCCAGTCATTCATTTGTCATAACGTTAGTTCATTAATTGTGCATACTTCAGAAGTTCCCAGTGACTAGTATACCAAAATAGTATCACCTGGAGTCAGGCGGTACGGAGTAGACCCTGGAGATTTCTGTGGTGGTTACGTATGGTATGTTAAATTAATAACAAATGCCTGACTTGATGAGGACAAATTACTATACAGAATACACAGGGCAGCTATACTTAACGTAAACGTTTGTGAGTTGTTTTATATCCTTTGAGTAACGGGCATGTCATTCAGATAATGTTGTGTTCTGCTTGTAATGAGCGGAGGTACATCACGCTATTAATGTGTTATCAAACAGGGACGCACGACTGTATAAGAATCAAGTCGAGTTAAGGCAATATTGTTTATTTGAGTGTCATTGCAATTACCATTACATTGAAAAATGTTTAAAACATGTATAGTAACATGCCATAAAACATAAAATTAGATAGTAGATGCGATAAGGTCTGTATATATGTCAAGAAGACATGGTATTTACTCATTGAAACTCATTGATATTTTAAAGCTTATTTGATTCACTTTACAGGGAAATACCACGTTCCTTCTTTAAGGAATATGAAAGTATATTGATTTGGTTGTCTCTATAGCTGAATTTATATCGATATAGATGGGCCGATTTAACTCGCCGATTTAACAAGTCTTCCTGTTATCGACATGTTTCACTAGTGCACCTTCTGTAAACAAACAAAATCAATCAATGATGTAAACTTAATAGAACACTCAAAATTCTGATACATGATGTGATGGTGTAATCGTTATCAATACATAATCTGCTTTTGACGTCAATATGCATTTTTATTACCATTGTTCGGTAGTAGGTGAACGATGCGTGATTTTCTAGTTAACACGAACAGGTTTTATCGATGATATGTTTCATTTCATCTATAAATACACAATTGTTTGTTTGATCACATTACCATCAATTTGATTAGCAAACCCAAGCATTATGTATCTGTGTAAAAATATCAAGGATTACGACAGATTTCATTTTGAAACACGGTCCAGGCCTTATTTCCGTTAATGCTACAGTAGCCGGACTTTGTACAGTAAAGGAGGAGATTTGTATTAGTCATATCATTCAACGGTTTTAACCTTATATGATAAGTTCGACCACACTCGCTAATCAGTATGAGACACTCGTACTCGTGAGTACTCCTAAATACACATGTTTTCGTGTGTTTATAAAGACTACTTTGTTTTGTGTCAGGAAAACAATTATGAGTCATTTTATTTAATCAATAATGTGGGCGTGTGCACCACAAGATGCGTTTCATGAAGAAGACATCTTCCTCACTTCCTAATCAAGCTCGTTGAACTTCTATCTATGTAAACTCAAATTGTCTATATAATCACATTTTGACAGATGCCTGCATATTATTGCTTCTTATGAAGGTTAAACAGAAGAATTTAATTGCGAATTAGTGTCATGTGTAACAATTAAATACATAACTTATATAAATATGATTATTTTTGGAAGGATGACAAATATTAAAGAACAACTCCTTAAGTTAATCAGTTATATATAATTGTAATCAAAACATAAATAAATGATCGCCATATGACAAGGCACTTTGCAAGTTAACAATTATTGTAACGATAACTGCATTTAATCATAATCTGATATTTGTATCTGCCAACAGGCCCTTTCCATAAACTGCCGTCTTTAGCTGTTTTCAATTACCCCAGGTGGTAGACTCTGCTGGTGAATTTCTCAGTGTCCGATGTTTGCTGTAACCTTTGGCAACAATTATTTCTTCCGAGTAGTGGAATGGTACTTAATATACACACTTATTATTGTTATAAAATTATACAGAACTCGTCTAATGCTTGACATTTATACAATGAAGCGGTTAAATGCTCATGCCCTTCTGTTTCAACAGTAGTTTAAATCAATTTAGAAATCCACCTTTTTGGCTTCTAAAATCGCCTGTGAGTCCTAGAAGGACGAAACAGCTGTATGGCACAGTGTAATTCACTCAATATTGGCATCCTTTATCAATTTTGTAATTTTACGATCTTATTTTATTCTGTTATAGTGACCTGAAGTATTTGTCCACGAACACAAACATATGTCATTAGATACACATACCATACTTGTATCCAGTCTGTACTTACCTTAAGATACACTAGTCACCTACCCAGTATAAATACATGAATCTTGCCTATTCAGAATATACCTACCTGCTCAAGTTGTACGAACATTGCTTAAGTTCATAAAATTTATATCTCATGTTTTCCCATATGAAGCCATTGCTGAAATAAATAATAATAAAAAAGAAACAACAAAACAAAACAACAACAACAAAACAAAAACACAAACAACAAATAAAACAAAATACCCCAAATTAAGAAGTTTTCCTTAAATCTTGCAGTGCTTTCCAATCGGAAAAAAATAAGGAACTGTCACTGTTCTATGATAAACGCTCCGAAGCCTATAGGAGAATCCTACCTACTCAAGTTGTATTAACATCATCTTGAAAGTCATTCACTGTAATGCCTGGATGAACATATTTAGAAGCGCCGCTTTCATAACCCGAATTTAACTCAGTTTCAATGGGCGTATATAAGTATATTTTATGAGCCGTCCTTTGTGATGTAAATTTCGTCTAGAGATATAAGACATTTGACAAGAAAAGTTTTGTTAGCATAGATATTTTCTCCCTTTCCTATAAATAGTATTATCTTCAAAGCGTTAGATTTTTTTTTTGTTATATCTCAAATGTGATTAAAAAGTGCCATCTTCAGAAATATATGATTTTTTTTCTTCTGAATTTCACCCACAATATAAAGAAAGCTGTCATTAATCTAGTGAGAATTTGAAGCAATCCTTTACCCCTGAAAAATGTATTTATAATTAGAAACACCATCGAAAGGATTGTCTGGTTTAGAAAGTTCGGTAAGAAATAGTACGTAAGCCATCTTTAGTTTGCCAGGAATGTTCGCTACTTAGTACTAGAGTACAATGGATGATAGTGTCTTTGTGTGAAGCGTTTTATCTCATCACATATCACGTGTGCTACTCTGCTATGTTAGACTGTGTTATGGACGTAAGGATTTACGATACAACATCTACTTCATATCACTGGGCATTAGCACACTACACTGATGAAAACATATGAAATGTATACATAGAATGGTTCATGTAAATGTCTGCTAAAATATCACAAAAACTCCCGTCTAACGATTGGCAATGTAAACGTTAGTTTTCGTACATATGTATTTATGTAAACTCTTTCAAGATAAGTATATGATATATTTCTGTGATTAAGCAAATTATGTGTGATGAAAAAAAACATGTGTATATAAACATTCATTTGTCCTTTTCCATATGTTGTAGGCCGTAGTGTATCTATCTGACGCCAGCGAAAGGAAAACATTCGTTAACCATCGGAAACCGGACGGGCTGTAACCATGACAACAATTATGATGTGGAGTGTAGGAAGATTATATCGGAAATAATACTTGAATATTTCGTTGGATTTCGTTTTTAAAACATTTTGGAGAAAGATGATGGAGGAGATGGGTGAACGAAACAGCCCCCTCGACAATATGGCAGGTTCGACCAACATCACCGACAGCACAAACAAGTTTGATTTTGCATCCTTCATCATTGAAAGAAACAACGACAATGCATTGCTTCTTCTTCCGGTAATAATCGTCGTTGGAGTTCTGATTCTTCTAGGGTTTGTTGGTAATACGCTTGTCTGCTATGTTTACAACTCGCCGACGATCAAGAAGAGAAGGACCACGAAAAGGGTGTTTATTCTCACTCTAGCCATCTTTGATATATTGAATTGTGTGCTCGTTATGCCGTTCGAGATTTATGACATGAGAAACCAGCACTATTTCCAGTCAACGGAAGTTTGTAAAGTCTTCCGGTTTATCGAGACTTCTCTGGTGTTATCGTCAGGATTCATCCTGCTGTCCGTGTCAGTTGATCGGTACGTGAATCTCGTCAAAGCGTCCAAACGTATCATCACACCTAGTAGAGCGAAGAAGCTTGGATTAGCCTGTGTCATCGTATCCCTATCATTAGCCTGGCCAGTGTTAATATTCGCAGGAACAGACAAATTCACCATTCTAGTGGACGGGAACAGTACGAATCTGACTGGCACAGAATGCACAACTTTTAGAAATGACTATCATGGGTTCATGAGTGACAAAATATATAATATTTTTTTAATCGGCACTTTTGTAAGTGCCTTAATTATTCTTATTGTGATATACATTTTGATTGGACTAAAACTCTACCGTCGCCGCAGGGGATCTACCAATAACGGTGGGCTAATGTTTCTGTCCAGTACCAACGAAGGAAAGAACTTGACAGATGGGAAGCCAATAAAAAGAAACAATGTACGAAAGTCTAGTTTGGGTTACGCCATTAGACGCAGTAAACCGAAAGCTCAGGGATCTACCGTTATGTTTTACTCAGTAACAGTCGTGTTTATTCTGGGATTTTTACCACACTTGACTGTGCGCACGTTGAAAATGCTTAAAATAGCGTTTACAGAAAGTCACTCATTTGACTCGACAGAAATTATATACAATCTATTAGTTAGATCATATATGATCAACAGTGCTGCCAATCCCTTCATATATAGTATCCTCAACGTAAGATTTAGGAAGGATCTCATAGCTTCTTTTAAACGTTGCTTCTGTTTGCACAGGTTACGTTCAAAATGAAAAAATGTGTATTTATTGACTATACTTTCATAATAAAACATATTTATTTAAAAGAAACCGTTACTTTTTGTTTTGTTTTTCAAATTGCACATATAGTCGCAATCGGTGTCAATATAGAAAAAGTAAGCGTTAACGACACGTATACGTGTTTCTTTATCGGCCAATGTCATTGTATTATTCCAATACGTCAGATCTGCAAGGCCATAACTTATTGACCGATAGTCGAGGGTTCTTCAATGACGTCAGCGTTTGCAAATTAATTTTCATTGGTATCACTATGTTCCGAAACATCAGTGTTGGCAGGTTGTCTTTCATTGGTACTCGTGTGCTATTCAACAATGTCAGTGTCAGTGTTGTTAGGTGTGTTTCATTGGTATCATTATGTGCTATTTCACAAAACCAATGTCGGCAGATTGTTTTTCATTGATATGGTGTGCTTTTTCACAAAATCGAGGTTTGCAGGTTGCTTTTCATTAATATCGTGTGCTATTTCACAAAGTCAATGTCGGCAGGTCGTTTTTCAATGATATCGTGTGCTTTTTCACAAAGTAAATGTCGGCAGTTTGTTTTTCATTGGCGTCATTGTGTGCTATTTCACAAAATAAATGTCGGTAGGTTGTTTTTCATTGGTATCGTGTGCTTTTACACAAAATCAATGTCGGCAGATTGTTATTACTTGATATTGTGCGCTTTTTTCACAAAATCAATGTGGCCAGGTTGTCTTTCATTAGAATCGTTTGCTTTTCACGAAATGAATGTCAGCAGATTGTTTTTCCATGATATTGTGTGCTTTTTTACAAAATCAATGTCGGCAGATTGTTATTCCTTGATATTGTGTGCTTTTTCACAAAATCAATGTCGGCAGATTGTTTTTTCCTTGATATCGTGTGCTTTTCCACAAAATCAATGTCGGCAGGTTGTCTTTCATTGGTATCGCGTGCTTTTTCACAAAATCAATGTCGGAAGATTGGTATTACTTGATATTGTGTGCTTTTTCACAAAATCAATGTCGGCAGGTTGTCTTGCATTGGTATCGTGTGCTTTTTTACAAAATCAATGTCGGCAGATTGTTATTCCTTGATATTGTGTGCTTTTTCACAAAATCAATGTTGGCAGGTTGTCTTTCATTGGTATCGTTTGCTTTTCACAAAATCACGGTCAGCAGACTGTTTTTCCTTTATATATTGTGCTATTTCACAAAATCAATGTCGCCAGATTGTTATTCCTTGATATCGTGTGCTTTTTCACAAAATCAATGTCGCCAGGTTGTCTTTCATTTGTATCATCGTGTGCTTTTTCACAAAATCAATGTCGGCATGTTGTTTTTCATTGGTATCGTGTGCTTTTTCACAAAATCAATGTTGGAACGTTGTTTTTCATTGGTATCGTGTGCTTTTTAATAAAATCAATGTCGGCATGTTGTTTTTCATTTTTTTGGTGTGCTTTTTCACAAAATCAATGTCGGCAGGTTGGCTTTCATTGGTATCGTGTGCTTTTTCACAAAATCAATGTCGGCAGATTGTTATTACTTAATATTGTGTGTTTTTTCACAAAATCAATGTGGCCAGGTTGTCTTTCATTGGTATCGTGTGCTTTTTCACAAAATCAATGTCGGCAGATTGTTATTCCTTGATATTGTGTGCTTTTTCACAAAATCAATGTTGGCAAGTTGATTTTCATTGGTATCGTGTGCTTTTTCACAAAATCAATGTCGGCAGGTTGTTTTTCATTGATATCGTGTTCTTTTTCACAAAATCAATGTCACCAGGTAGTCTTACATTAGAATCGTTTGCTTTTCACAAAATCAATGTCAGCAGATTGTTTTTCCTTGATACTGTGTGCTTTTTCACAAAATCGAATTCGCCAGATTGTTATTCCTTGATATTGTGTGCTTTTTCACAATATCAATGTCGGCAAGTTGTGTTTCATTGGTATCGTGTGCTTTTTCACAATATCAAATTCGCCAGATTGTTATTCCTTGATATTGTGTTCTTTTTCACAAAATCAATGTCAGCAGATTGTTTTTCCTTGATACTGTGTGCTTTTTCACAAAATCAAATTCGCCAGATTTTTATTCCTTGATATTGTGTTCTTTTTCACAAAATCAATGTCGGCATGTTGTTTTTCATTGGTATCGTGTGCTTTTTCACAATATCAAATTCGCCAGATTGTTATTCCTTGACATTGTGTGCTTTTTCACAAAATCGAGTTCGCCAGATTGTTATTCCTTGATATTGTGTTCTTTTTCACAAAATCAATGTCGCCATGTTGTTTCTCATTGGTATCGTGTGCTTTTTCATAAAATCAATGCCGGCAGGTTGTTTTTCATTAATATCGTGTGCTTTTTCACAAAATAAAATTCGCCAGATTGTTATTCCTTGATATTGTGTGCTTTTTCACAAAATCAAATTCACCAGATTGTTATTCCTTGACATTGTGTGCTTTTTCACAAAATAAAATTCGCCAGATTGTTATTCCTTGACATTGTGTGCTTTTTCACAATATCAATGTCGGCAAGTTGTGTTTCATTGGTATCGTGTGCTTTTTCACAATATCAAATTCGCCAGATTGTTATTCCTTGACATTGTGTGCTTTTTCACAAACTCAATGTCGGCAAGTTGTCTTTTATTGGTATCGTGTGCTTTTTCACAAAATCAAATTCACCAGATTGTTATTCCTTGATATTGTGTTCTTTTTCACAAAATCAATGTCACCAGGTAGTCTTACATTAGAATCGTTTGCTTTTCACAAAATCACTGCCGGCAAGTTGTCTTTCATTGGTATCGTGTGCTTTTTCACAAAATCAATGTCGCCATGTTGTCTTTCATTAGAATCGTTTGCTTTTCACAAAATCAATGCCGGCAAGTTGTCTTTCATTTGTATCATCGTGTGCTTTTTCACAAAATCAATGTCGGCAGGTAGTTTTTCATTGGCATCGTCATGTGCTTTTTCACAAAATCAATGTTGACAGGTTGTCTTTCATTTGTATAATTGTGTGCTTTCTCACGAAATCCATGTTTGCAGATTGTCTTTCATTGGAATCATAGGGCACTATTTCACAAAGTAAATGTTGTCATGTTGTCTTTTATTAGCATCATGAGGTGTTATTTCAAAAAATCAATGTGTGCTTTCTCACGAAATCCATGTCGTCAGGTTTTCTTTTATTGGAATCATTTTGTGCTATTTCACAAAGTCGATGTTGGCAGGTTTACTTTCATAGGTATCTGTATGCTACTCCACAACATTAGTGTCGACAGGTTGTCTTCATTTTCGTCCGTTCGTTACTGTACAATAATCGGTATAAGCATGTTGTTTGTTTTGGTATCCGTGCGTTATTGCACACTTATCTGTGTTACGAGGATGTCTTTGATTGATATTCACAACGATACTATAGTGTTCGCATATTCTATACTTCTACAACTGACATGGAGACCATGGAAAAAAGTACATGGACAGTAAATCCACGTGTGTCGGAAAGATAAGCGTTCTGCTTGATTGAGATCACCCGCCATGAAAATCTGCGTCAAATACAAGTACTGTCACGTCCTCATAGCGAAAACCGCGGTAGTTTCAAAGACAAAACAATGCATATTTATGAATTTGATAAAAACGTCAAAAAATCATAAAGCACAGAGACGTAAAAAGATATCCAAATTAGATTATAATGTGGTTAGATATTTAGGAATAATTTAGAATTTATTTGCTATCCATATACATTTATATGATGATTGATAACTTTGTTCTTGCTTCTTTAGCATTCCAATCTGTGCTATTTGTGTCGAAGTACTGTGAGGATGAAATTTGTTGCTCTGCCTTTTCTTCAATGTATCCCAAAGACCTTTAAACATTTCTTCTAAGTTGCAAGGGATGTGAGGATCAACCAAGATTGAGTTCAAAGATGTCAGACATTGATTTGGCAATTTATCTCAGTCTGACTCTCCTTTGTTTCATGATGATACAGCAAATTACAATAGACTCACTCTGTCGACTGACTGACCAACTGACATTTCTTAACCCCATGCTGCTGAAATTCTATCTAAAATAGTTTCTAGAAATACCGTGTAAAAAAGCATATCATTATTTAAATATTTAGTAAGTCTTAAGTGTCTATCTCATCTAGGTATGATGCAGTTTATATCATATCTGGCTTATTGTATCTATCATTAAATTTCAAATGTGTAAAGACCTGTGTGTGTGTGCGTGTGTGTGTGTGTTTGTGTGTGTGCGTGTGTGTGTGTGTGTGTGTGTGTGTGTGTGTGTGTGTGTGTGCGTGTGTGTGTGTGTGGATTCATCTTGCAAGATACAAGGTGGTGGACCCTGCTGGTGGATTGTTAACTCCCAGAGGTTTGCCGTAACCTTGGTGACCAGAGTTATCACGGTTTGGGTAGTGGCATGGTTCATGATAATCATCTCTCTCCTTAAATATAAACTACTTTTTGATCTAGTGAAAGACGTTTTCATTAAAAACAATCATCTATTACTAAAAATGTTATTGAATCGCCATAATAAATGGAAGCAACTTGTGTTTTCTGTGCATGTTTCAGATGTTCAATACAACGAAAAGAATATGTAAGAAATTGTAAAACTGCACATCATTGTTTTTCTGTTTTTAATATAGTTCCAATAAAGACCAAATAAATAAAATATGAAAACAGGAAAAAATCATCGTTTTCCCGTCTTTATAGTGATAATTTTGTTTTTTAGAATAGTTATTTATATATATATATATAATCGGCGGGGCGATAAGTCTTATGTACATAGTAAAACGACCTAGTACCCTTGATCAGTATGGACTTACATCCATCTAGACTTATGTAAAAGGTAAATCTAAATTGCTAACGTGAGATTGTACAAAAATACAGTGTGATCAAATTTAGGAAACGCGGAGACACGATGTGTTTACTCAGCGAATAAGATTTAATTATCATATGTATAAGAAGAAGAATGAAGAAAAGACAATGTGTTTTTGTTGTAAATAAGAAAAAACAAAAAAAAGATATTTATGTGTGAAATTTTTGTGAGACCTGCAGAACAGAGTTGATCATGATAACACTATACTACGTATGCTTAATTAAGAGAGTATTAATGTAAAGGACCGTAGCTGATGTATTCCATCCTCAGACGGTTCCTCATGTATATGATTTATCTGGAATTAAAAAAAGTAGACAATTTTACATTACCTATCGAGACTGGGGACTGGTAGACAGGTAACCATACCGCGAGGAGACAATAGGTGGTGAAGATGTAACTAAACAGAGCTAGAAAATCATGTAAAATACACATACAGACTGCGTTATTAAAGTATGATTTAACGATTGTTATATTTGATTCAATTATATTGCATATTGAAAACTAAAAAGAAGAACTATACTCTATTCCACGAAAAAGTCGCTGTGTACACGTATAAACTTCGGAGGTCTTTATGGATGCTATAGAAATTATGAATATTAATACACAAAATTTATTAAATACACTTGACAGCTATTTGTTTAAATTTGGGTACCACTAAACGATCTTTATAACTGCAAACCACGAAGAAATGCACCCATGAACATTCCATGTTATTCCGTATTGGAACTGTCAACACTCTCATACAGACTTACGAGACTGTTGAAAAGAAATTGAATAAGGAGCATTTGGTTTTTTAGAAAACGAATTTCATTATTCAAATGTTCATGTCTACTTATGATTGACAATAACACACTATATCTACTTACGTAAAGTTAGTTTTATAAGGACAACATGTGTGTTAAACAATGTTATGATTTTTACTGACATATTTTCTGACAAACATCTTTACATTTCTATCTATAATAGATGCGAGAATGCTTTTAATACGCTAGGGAATTGGTCCTCCTAGGTTAGTCGTTTGCTCGTTTAGATGCTGAATGCTTTGCTATGCTTTTTCTCTATATTCGAGTTTTGGGAAAATAAAATAGATTTTGCTGACATGCGTACAGGAAATACATGAAAACTGAATCACATTTGATATATCTAATAGGGAAAAAAATTTCCATGCCGGGATTGTAAATTGCATACCTTATATAGACCTCACATACCCACTGTCATTGGTCTACGTCATTGTTGTGAAGTCGACCGGAAACGTGCACCACAGGACTCGAGCCTAATGACACGTGACCTAGTCCAGTTCCGGAGGTCGATAGCGTGTCCGTACATTACCCCCGTCAAGTTGGTCTGATTCACTTTTACTCATTACAAGCATTACATTATCTTGTTTGCTTCATCATTTCTCTAAACAAAGATAAGATGTTTCTCTGTCTTATTGCCATTTCTTCCCTTTTTCACGGGAACACCGGAAGTAGCATATGCAATAACCATTCATTTGGTCCACTGTAGCACTTCTTTACTAGAATTGTATGTGTCATTTCTTTATCTGCCGTTCCTTTAATATAAAATCTCTTTCGTTGGACCGCACCTATATTTCCCGGAGGAAGTTTCAGTGTAGTAATCCTTGAGAAGGACCGTATGTAAAACGTCCTTAGTTGGACTTTATTTATCATTTATCACAGTAGAACCATATGTTTCATTGATTAGGCTGAAACCCTTTATTAAATTTCCATTTTTTTTCTTTTGTTTTCTTTCATTCCTTTAATAGGCTCCGATATATCATCCATTTAAAGCTTCTTCAGTAAAACAAAATGTATTTAAACCACAAGTAAAGGAATATACAGAAGACATACGTCAATATTTACCACAGAAGACATCACATCAGTATCAGACAAACGGGACAGGAAACACAATCCCACTGAGAGCAACCTCAGGAAGTGGCAAAGCACTAGAACAACACACCCTCGGGAAACCTGGAGGACAAGATCAAATCCCCATCTATATATACTGAATTCCATTGACAAATTAACAGTACCAGGAGTTTGGGGGGAAACCAATTTAGGCCAAATTCACAAAATAATCCGACAAATAGATCCAAACCTGCAGAGTAGTCTCACTTATAGCAGAAGTCTCGAAAATTTCTGAACACATGTTTGTCTTAAAGACAATTGACCACCAGAAAAGACGAATGCAAGAGACATACATATCATTGTACTTAAATTTGGTTAAAGGTCCATTATGCCAAAATGAAATACACTGACCATACGAGTCCTTCTAGGACTCATCAGTGATGTTAGGGACTGAAAAGTTGGAAATCCAAATTGCTTTAAACAATTTTTGAAACAAAAGGGGAGATGATTAAAACCCCTCAATTTTATTATTATTGTTTTAACGATTAAAGGAGTAATGTGTATATTTTAAACCCTGCCACTACTCGGATAGATAATTGCGGCTATCAAGATAACGGTTAACTCGGGAACTATGTAATTCAACGTAGGATAGCAGCTTTAAAGTTTAGTGGAAGATACAGTAAGCTGATAGAGGTAGTTTAGATAGACATTTTAGACTTTGATTTTCATTTGATTATTAGAACCATTGACGAGTTTAAAATGGACGAAATGACAAGGCAGTAAAATGTTGCTTTGCTTTGCCGCTTTCTGCATAGGAAAACTGAATGATTATCTAGTGAGTAAGAGATACAAAATGAGTAACATTGCACCAGACAGCTGTTTCGTCCTCCCAGAAAGATAAATATGATACACGAAAATCAGCGAGGTTTCAGAACAAATAGTTCAGTATTAAGACAACATCATCAAATACAAAATTATTAATTGAGAGGCAATCATCATTCTCAACTAACACACGGCTTTTGACAAAATCCCACACCAGATCACTTACTATGGGACCCAGGAACAATATAACAACAGATACAACGACCTTTTTGACAGACATACTATAACAGGTAATAGTTGGAGGAAAACATCAGTATTATCATGACTTATTTCAGGGTTACAACAGACAACTGGCCCTCAGGCTTAAACAATATCTTATTCTTCATCAACAAAGCAACCCGTTAATTAAATCACCAGACTCGCCTTCTTTATATATCGTTAGTCATCATAAATGAAGAATTTGGAAATAAACGTGAGGAATGGCGCCACCATGCAGACAGCCATCATGAACACAACACAGAAATACATATTCATAATTAAAAATGTATGAGAATAATTAGTGAGCGAACTGAAGCGCAATACGCAAGTAGACAGTGTAGACGGTGTATATATATCGTGTGTTAGGCGGTCGCTGATGTTGGGGATGGTTTGGGTGTACCAGTGTTTTACTTATATAACGTATAAATAGGCTGCCTGGGAACTGTTATACCTTGTATGCATCGTGAAAATTACCAAGAAAATTACAATAGCGTTTTTCTTTCATTTATGTTACAGTAAAGATTTTCGAAAAACTCATGCAACATAGTAAAGGGGTTTGTTTTACTTTCTATCTACGGGAGGGAATACATAAGTAATCCCTGTCCGAGCAACGGATAATTTGAACAAATTTAGATCAAGATGTTTTCCCTATTGAATTCCTATTGGAAAGTGAAACTGGGACGAGGTGGCCGAAACTAACCCAGATTTAGACCTTCTTCCTAAAGTGACTGTCAGTACCATTCCCGCGACCTATATAGAGATCTATGAACACAAGTTGTAAAGTAGGCCCTTCATCCCTAGGTACTGGTGTCATTCGCTAAAATACACTTAAGCGTTCCGAGCGCATACGTGGCAGGATGTCTCAACTTGACCATATAATATGATGTGATGAGATCCGGCAGTAAACAATATAAAACTTATGGAAGGACATTGATCAAAAATAGTATAAACAATGTTTTGAATGTTATTTCAACATGTGAAGAGGATCGTTGTGATCCTTTTCACATGTTGATTTAAAAAAAAAAAAAAAACGAATTTAAAGTGTATAATTAAGATACAAAGCAAAGTTTTCGGAATAAGTTTCAAACTTAACCTTGCTAAAATAAATACAATTTACAAGTGATTGTCAAAGGATATTATGAGAATCAAAAGATATGACCTTATTTACAAACACTTTTGAAAAAGAATTCAAATTTGATAACATTCCCATTCCGACTGGCAGCCCGATTACGCTATGGTTATGTCCGCATCAGGGAACAAGTTTAATGTTATGTACCGATGTCTGTATATGTTTCTGCTCAGACCATAAGGCCCACTTACAGGTTGATAACAAATAACGCAGTTTATGATATTCACATATAATTTCACAGACCAAATGTAAAATGATCATACAACATATATATGATACATAAAATACAAACAGACTATGTGTAAACAACTAAAAACTTACCTGTTTCATTTCTGCTTTTAACGTTTTAAGTGATCCGCTAAAAAGACTATCTTTCCTTACGTCAAAACAATTCTTGATGGTATAAAAACGCGCCGTTCAGCTGGACCTAAGAGACCTATTTGGAACCGTTAAATTGATTTGTTCAATAAGATATGAACATGCTGTTTACACACTTAAAAAGGAACAAATGATCTTACTACATTCTACGTTTTAAAAGAGGTGGCTATTTGAAATAGTTACAGCTTTCTTCATAAGATAAAACATTACAGTCAATCTTTGTTTTAAACCATAAAAAAAAATTGAGAAAATTTTCTCTGAACTACTTCTCATTGATGTGCCGGAGTAGTTCGATATGGACACCATATTTCACCAGCACATTTTAGTTTGCTTCTGACCATATTAATATTTAAAGGACGGATGACAGATGTATTAGCAAAATTTTTACATGTACGTTTCAGGAAACCAAATGTTTGCATCGCCTTGGATACAACCTTTTTAACGATCAAAATTAAAAGTAGATGACATCCATACGCCAAGGTCTTTTCAAACAACTTTTTCTCGTCAATGTTTCACTTTCCATTTTGTACTTAAAATCTAAGGACTTTGTCCTATTTGTGAGAACAATTTGACAACACTTCATCACATTCAATGACATTTTTGAGTCAACATTCCATTTGTACACCTTGTCAACATCTTGCTGCAGAAGCATATAGTCAGAAGCTTCCCCTACTGATGGAAGGTCATTGATAAACATAGTAAACAGTTTTGGTCCGATTAAAGAACCCTGTGGTAAACCGGAAGTGATATTACTCCAACAGGAAGTTACCCCATTTATTGTTACACGTTGAAGCCGGTCACTCAAATCACTTGTGAACCATTTTAATAGATTACCATAAACCCCAAATGATGACAGTTTGTGTACCATTAATTGATGATTAACGCTGTCAAAAGCTTTAGTGAAATCTCTGTACAAGTATATGGCATGCACTTCTTTCTTTTCATCGGAAGAGTTTGTAATGAAATCTGTAAAACAAGCAAGATTTGTAATGATTGAACTTTAGGCAGAAATCTATGTTGTTCGTTCATGAGCTATCAAGGGGTTAATATAATCAGAAATTATTTCATTTACGAGTTTTTCAAAAATTTTGATAAGATAGGAAACAAGGACACTGGTCAATAGTTAGAAAAGTCATAGTCATTTCTTTAATTTTACCAGCCTTAAAATTGGTCCAAGGTAAGCTTTTTTGAAAACAGACGGAAATATACCGTCCTTTAAAGAACTTTATTTCAACTTACGTTAATCAGTTTT
The DNA here is from genome assembly GCF_002113885.1 of Mizuhopecten yessoensis. Lineage (NCBI taxonomy): Eukaryota > Metazoa > Mollusca > Bivalvia > Pectinida > Pectinidae > Mizuhopecten > Mizuhopecten yessoensis. The sequence continues at coordinate 1,003,078 of NW_018407511.1, forward strand.
AAATTCTGTACTATGTATCTGAGTATAATATGTATTATAACAAGTTTGATGTTAGATGTATATGATGTATATACGTTTTTCATTGTTATTGTTATACAATAAATTAATGGTATTAGAATCTGAGGATGAAGTACATTAGTCAAAGAACAATTAAAAAAATAACAGTTTTAACAAAAACTTGTGACTTTGAAATAATTTAGAAACACTTTCGATATGTGTATGGCTTTACACTCCTTCAAGTCAGTGTAAGACACCAAGAGTTACTCCCCTTGACACAGCAACATTTCGTTCTTGACATGACGATACACAGAGCTGTGTCACTTAGTCGTGAGAATTGCATTGTTACTGGTTGAAAATGTCTTTGTTGTATTAAGTAGCAAGACTGCAAGCAACCCCATAGGAATCAATGTGTCTTTCTCCTGGTCGAGTGTTTTTGTTTTTATTCGAGGCAGAATCAACTGAAGAGCTTCTGCGATCTGGTAAAAACCCTTACCAAATTCATCACTATTACTCTCAGATATATCGAAGGTATGCTGTCTTTGTATAACAAGATATCATTAAACACGCTGATCGTACATACCCTCCTGATCTACTGTTATTGAAATCAAGGAACACAAATCAGCAGTTTATCCCTATCTCCCTCCCACCATGACCAACTTAAACGGTGTACCGTTAAGTTGTACGATAAGCGAAGAGATTTCGTTCCCCCCCCCCCCGCATTTTTCGTTCTCTATAACCCTAACCTTCGCCGTTTACGCGTCACAATTTACTCGGTATTCAAGACGTTGTTGTGAATAACATTCTTTTCCTTATAGATGTCGATTTTCTGACCAACTGTCCAGGGTGCAGTCGAGCTAATGTGAAGTTCGGAGTGAATGCTTACAGGGTGTCGAGCGTCCGAGGCGCGTAGCGTCGGAGGAGGAAGAGGGTATGGAAGGAACCATGTCTGGAAAAAATCTACTAGGCCCTAGGAGAAATCTCCCGTGTTCTAAGAACTCATTTTAGACTGATTATTATCAAGTAACCCCGACTTTTTATAAGGATAGTATTACATTTTGTCCTTCACTAAGTAGTTTTTGATTCAGTTAAACGTTTGATTTGTCAATTTGTATATACATAACATAACAACACTATTTTATCAGACTTAAATTTTTCAAGGAGATTTTTTTTTTTATTCCTTCCTCTTTTTTATGATTGATACGGATGGTCCATATTAAACATAAGATAAAAGAAATTGATAAAAATCTATGATTAAAAAAATAGTTCTTGAAAACTTCAGTGTATGCTTGAGCCTACATGTATGCTATCCCCCTATCTGTTAGCCTCCTAAATGTGTTGGTCATCTTTACTCAACCCGTGCAGGTTCAGGGAAACATGTGTCTTCTGTGTCCCTTGGCATGATCGTAAGAGGTGAGTTATGTGCCCCTCCCCCCTCCCTACCTGTTAGCCTCCTGAATGTTGGCCCTCTTACTTCTTAACCCAACCCGTGCAGGTTCATGGAAAGAACATGCCTGCTGTATCCCAGTGAAAGAGGTGGGTTATTTGCCCCTCCCCCTTCCGGTCCATTTTCCTGCAGAATTGGAATGGTTTCCTGATTGTCTTCTGTTTATGTCTAGGACCCGGAGTATACAGGTGTATCCCACTGCATGTGTATCGTAAACGATGACTTATGTTGGGCACTCTACATAATTGGGTTTTTTCAGTCCCGTCTTCTAACAGGACATTTAGGAGATCAGAAGTTATCTGTTGCCCACGTTGCAATACTAAAGATTTTATGTTTCCTATCTTTCCTGTCTACTATATTTCATGATACATATGACCGGAAGATTGCTGGCATGAAGTGCTTCACTGTCAAAGAAAAGAAATGACCTTGGTTTATAGTCAAGGTCAAAAGAGACAAATCTTTTAAACCATTGATATGGCTGATTCTAAATAACCGAAAGCTCTTGATATTACCCTGCAGCTTACTGGCATGTTGAATAATACAACGTTCTATACAAAGAAATGACATTGACCGAAATTTAAACTCAGGGGTCAAATATATTACAACAAAACTGTATATAATGAGTTACATATGTATGTTAAAACAACAGACATACTGTCAATGATGCAAACGAAAGTTAAGAAAATAAATGACCTTGACCTATATTCCAGTTCACAGGGTTGAAGAATGTTAAAACACTGGTGAAGTATATGATATATGGTTAGCAGCTTGCATGCATTAAATACTAAAGAGTTTGAGACCATAAACGACCTAAATGACATGAAGCCAAATGTTGTGGTTGACCCCACATTGACCTCTTAAATTTAAATAAAAGTTCGCAGATATCAACATTATTCAACTTTTATTTTGTTTTTATATATAGATATCACTAGTCACATCATGTTCCGACTTCCCGAACACATTTTTCAAAACAGACCTCTTTTCTTAATAATGTCCATGACTTGTTTCGCTTTAAGTATTTATTCGAATAGAGGCTCAACTGTGGCAGTCTGTCTGACGAAGCAGCACAGGAGATTTCTACGTATCCAGTCTCTCTTGTTATGGGCCTTGGATGCGCTCTTCTTCTTTTCACCGACTGAGGTGTTGGTGCTGCCACCTATTGGACATTTAAAAGGAACGAGTCACATTTAGTAACCACCATGACAAAAATGGCTGATTGATCTGTTTTTTTTTGTTTTTTGTAAAAGTTTAATTCGTACAGTACCAGTAGGAATATTCAAGCAGCTTAATCGCAAAATCACGCGAGCCTTTCATATACAAGCAGAGAGAAGGCCGAAAAAGCAATTATTGAAAAGGCACCGGGGTATAGAGTCCGGTCCAGAACCTGATTTGCCTCACAAACATTCACTATTTTGTTTCCTAGCGGCTAACTGAAGTGCTGGAAAAACCACTCGGATCTTTCCGGTGTTCCTCTTTATGTTCTTGTCGGAAAACGTCTAGTGGTTTGACCACAGACTTTAGTGAAGCGGAAAGGCTTGAGAATTTTTCAGATTCATTTTGAGAAACATGTTTTTTCCACATGTATGATTACCTAATGACCAAATCTGAACGATTTTATCAAGTGAATAACATTCTCACCAGCTGTAGCAGTATCGATTTCCTTGACCTCTTTCTTGTCTCTCTAAAATAAAAGGTTACATAAATTATATCAAGCTAGTATTTCTTTCAATGGTTTATTGCTATTCTGTATTTACTTTTTACAGTAAGTAGATTGTTTTTTGTTATTGATTTTAAAGTAATTATTATATTAAACATTGACAACATCATGCCAAGTCAGGTGTTTCTGGTTTAACTGATCAACCCTTTCCGTTAAAGTATATGTAGTAGTGATTGTGTTTGATGTTTATTCAGAAATCATATACATTATAGTTTTTGGTTCCTGTTACAATGCTGAGATACTGATCAACGATCTAATAGAAATGTTCATCGATAGTCAGATGGTTGTCTTACCTTGAGGATCCTGTCCAACAATCGGCCCAGTACATTCTTCTTGTTGGAGGCCATGTTCATCTGCGCATGCGTTGTAGTTAGGTGCGCTTTCTTTAGTTCTGTCGGCTTGTCGTCTTTAAGGATTAAGACTGAAAAGAAATACAATTCCAACATTTTACATTTGATTAAAGCGATGCTATTTTTCATTATGACATAACGATTTAAACAAATTCGTTTTTAAATATTTCTTGATCACGTTAATAATAAATAAAATACAGCTTTGTTACTAGATGTCTACGTCTTTTTACGAACATTACATTTTTTTCGTACAAAATGAAATACTAGAGTAGTTTAAGCTAAAGAAGCAAATACCGCATGCATGAGATCGGAATATTCTTATTTTTAAAATAACCTTTGACGGGGTCAGAGGTGACAATATGAGGCTGGTTATCGTTTTCTCCAACACTTGGTTTGATTCGACCATCTTTAATCTCTAGGGGCTTACTTCCTGTAGCGCCAGTTGTTACTTCCGGTGTTGCAGTAACCAAGGTTTTGTGAAGTCCAAGCATTCCCTCCATCTTATTGTCAGTTGGTGAACTTTGACCTTTGCGTATGGCCATGATTGACCGTCCAATGGTCAGCCCTACAATGTCGTCTACTTCCTTATCAAATTGTCCGGCCAATCCCTCCATCTTAGTATCAGTTGGTGAACTTTGACAATCGCGGATGGCGTTGATTGACCGTCCGATGGTCAGCCCTACAATATCATCAACTCCCTGGTCAAGACCTTCGTTTATTTCCCTTGTTTCGGTATTTATTTTATCAACAGCTTTCTCTATTACACTCTTCACCAAAAGCTGTGCAATATTTCGCAGTTGTTCGTCATCCATTGTAGATTCTGAAACAAGTGTGCAGTTCATTTAAACATTTTGTGTGTGTTACTGATACATAAGCCTCTTGATATTGGATACTTAAATTGATACATATGTGTTACTAAACGTAAGGATAATTGATCTACTTATAATATCTTATACAATCAATAGAAATATCTCATATAGTCCTAACTATATGTGGTATTTCTTGTTATATATGTGGTATTTCTTTTCATGTATCGTGTGATTAGAAAGTCCTATGTCTTAAATTAATATACAATGGCTGTATATATTGATATTTTAATTTAAAGATAACTCCATGTGAGACTTCCACCAACCCTTAATTGTTGATAGACGGAAAGACGGACAGAAGTTAACCGGACGGACAAATAAACAATTTACAAACCAAACTTGAAATGATACCAATGGTGTATTTTGTTAAGTTCAATTTTCTTTTTCCAGATTGACGAATTATTTACAATATAATCACAATATCCTTAAAGATGTCAATCCCGATGGTGTGATTCAGGAGTTCATCTCGATGGTATTATGTTGAAATATCAGGGGCCATTAAGTTCAGTTAAGTTTGAAACGATTTTAATAATTTCTAAGGTGCGAGTTTTGAAGAAAAAACAATGGAAAGTGAAATCAAATTTCATTACTCCACTTTAGACAGGTATGGTTGGTGAGTTAAACAGTAACTCCACTTTAGACAGGTATGGTTGGTGAGTTAAACAGTAACTCCACTTTAGACAGGTATGGTTGGTGAGTTAAACAGTAACTCCACTTTAGACAGGTATGGTTGGTGAGTTAAACAGTAACTCCACTTTAGACAGGTATGGTTGGTGAGTTAAACAGTAACTCCACTTTAGACAGGTATGGTTGGTGAGTTAAACAGTAACTCCACTTTAGACAGGTATGATTGGTGAGTTAAACAGTAACTCTACTTTAGACAGGTATGATTGGTGAGTTAAACAGTAACTCCACTTTAGACAGGTATGGTTGGTGAGTTAAACAGTAACTCCACTTTAGACAGGTATGGTTGGTGAGTTAAACAGTAACTCCACTTTAGACAGGTATGGTTGGTGAGTTAAACAGTAACTCCACTTTAGACAGGTATGGTTGGTGAGTTAAACAGTAACTCCACTTTAGACAGGTATGGTTGGTGAGTTAAACAGTAACTCCACTTTAGACAGGTATGGTTGGTGAGTTAAACAGTAACTCCACTTTAGACAGGTATGGTTGGTGAGTTAAACAGTAACTCCACTTTAGACAGGTATGGTTGGTGAGTTAAACAGTAACTCCACTTTAGACAGGTATGGTTGGTGAGTTAAACAGTAACTCCACTTTAGACAGGTATGGTTGGTGAGTTAAACAGTAACTCCACTTTAGACAGGTATGGTTGGTGAGTTAAACAGTAACTCCACTTTAGACAGGTATGGTTGGTGAGTTAAACAGTAACTCCACTTTAGACAGGTATGGTTGGTGAGTTAAACAGTAACTCCACTTTAGACAGGTATGGTTGGTGAGTTAAACAGTAACTCCACTTTAGACAGGTATGGTTGGTGAGTTAAACAGTAACTCCACTTTAGACAGGTATGGTTGGTGAGTTAAACAGTAACTCCACTTTAGACAGGTATGGTTGGTGAGTTAAACAGTAACTCCACTTTAGACAGGTATGGTTGGTGAGTTAAACAGTAACTCCACTTTAGACAGGTATGGTTGGTGAGTTAAACAGTAACTCCACTTTAGACAGGTATGGTTGGTGAGTTAAACAGTAACTCCACTTTAGACAGGTATGGTTGGTGAGTTAAACAGTAACTCCACTTTAGACAGGTATGATTGGTGAGTTAAACAGTAACTCCACTTTAGACAGGTATGGTTGGTGAGTTAAACAGTAACTCCACTTTAGACAGGTATGGTTGGTGAGTTAAACAGTAACTCCACTTTAGACAGGTATGATTGGTGAGTTAAACAGTAACTCCACTTTAGACAGGTATGGTTGGTGAGTTAAACAGTAACTCCACTTTAGACAGGTATGGTTGGTGAGTTAAACAGTAACTCCACTTTAGACAGGTATGGTTGGTGAGTTAAACAGTAACTCCACTTTAGACAGGTATGGTTGGTGAGTTAAACAGTAACTCCACTTTAGACAGGTATGGTTGGTGAGTTAAACAGTAACTCCACTTTAGACAGGTATGATTGGTGAGTTAAACAGTAACTCCACTTTAGACAGGTATGGTTGGTGAGTTAAACAGTAACTCCACTTTAGACAGGTATGATTGGTGAGTTAAACAGTAACTCCACTTTAGACAGGTATGGTTGGTGAGTTAAACAGTAACTCCACTTTAGACAGGTATGATTGGTGAGTTAAACAGTAACTCCACTTTAGACAGGTATGGTTGGTGAGTTAAACAGTAACTCCACTTTAGACAGGTACGATTGGTGAGTTAAACAGTAACTCCACTTTAGACAGGTATGGTTGGTGAGTTAAACAGTAACTCCACTTTAGACAGGTATGGTTGGTGAGTTAAACAGTGACTCCAATTTAGACAGGTACGATTGATTAGTTAAACAGTAACTCCACTTTAGACAGGTATGAGTGATGAGTTAAACAGTAACTCCATTTTAGACAGGTATGATTGGTGAGTTAAACAGTAACTCCACTTAAGACAGGTATGATTGGTGAGTTAAACAGTAACTCCACTTTAGACAGGTACGATTGATTAGTTAAACAGTAACTCCACTTTAGACAGGTACGATTGGTGTGTTAAACAATAACTCCACTTTAGACAGGTATGATTGGTGAGTTAAACAGTAACCCTACTTTAGACAGGTATGATTGGTGAGTTAAACAGTAACTCCACTTTAGACAGGTATGATTGGTGAGTTAAACAGTGACTCCAATTTAGACAGGTATGATTGATGAGTTAAACAGAAACTCCACTTTAGACAGGTATGATTGATGAGTTAAACAGTAACTCCATTTTAGACAGGTATGATTGATAAGTTAAACAGAAACTCCATTTTAGACAGGTATGATTGGTGAGTTAAACAGTAACTCTTCTTTAGACAGGTATGATTGATGAGTTAAACATTAACTCCACTTTAGACAGGTATGATAGGTGAGTTAAACATTAACTCCACTTTAGACAGATATGATTGGTGTGTTAAACAATAACTCCGCTTTAGACAGGTATGATAGGTGAGTTAAACATTAACTCCACTTTAGACAGATATGATTGGTGTGTTAAACAATAACTCCGCTTTAGACAGGTATGATAGGTGAGTTAAACATTAACTCCACTTTAGACAGATATGATTGGTGTGTTAAACAATAACTCCGCTTTAGACAGGTATGATAGGTGAGTTAAACATTAACTCCACTTTAGACAGATATGATTGGTGTGTTAAACAATAACTCCGCTTTAGACAGGTATGATAGGTGAGTTAAACATTAACTCCACTTTAGACAGATATGATTGGTGTGTTAAACAATAACTCCGCTTTAGACAGGTATGATAGGTGAGTTAAACATTAACTCCACTTTAGACAGATATGATTGGTGTGTTAAACAATAACTCCGCTTTAGACAGGTATGATAGGTTAGTGAAACAATAACTCCGCATCAGACAGGTATGATTGATAAGTGAAACAGTACATGCAACTCCGCTTTAGACATGTCCGATTAATAAGTACTCATATGATTTGCTTTTAATGAAAACAACTATATTCATGTAGAAAAAGTGAATACTGAAATCGTACGTACCTTAAAGAATGTTCTGTACCTGATTTGAATGCTATCTGAATAAGAGTAAATATCTTCTCCGCACGTCTAGTTAAGCTGTAGCTTCCTTCGTCGCTAGCAACAGTGACAATGACGACAGGAAATCTCGCGTGACGACTGTCTATAGTGACGTCATAGAAAGAAGAATTAATAGCGCGCGAACCACAATTTCTTTACGCGGAAACTTGAAACAGTGTATTTTGCTAGAAAAAGAGTTGATGCAGGTTTTTTTGTAAATGTTTTTTTTAACTTCATGTTGCCGTATGCTTCATGCCGTTGTGTGCTCAAAGGAGGAGTATATCCCTTCCCACAGAAAAGGGGATACGGGGAAAGGGCAAGGGTCCATGACCAGGGACAGTGGCGTAGCAAATACTTTTTCATAGTCTATGCGTACTGAGGGTCGAGCGTCCGTGGCGCGTAGCGCCGGAGGAGGGGGAGGGTATGGGAGTAAATATAGATAGGAAAAAACCCCACTAGACCTCAGAAACAATTCACTAGGCCCCAGAAACAATCCACTAGGCCCAAGAAACAACACACTAGGCCCCAGAAACAATATACTAGGCCCCAGAAACAATCTACTAGGCCTCAGAAACAATCCACTAGGCCCCAGAAACAATCTACTAAGCCACAGAAACAATCCACTAGGCCCCAGAAACAATCCACTAGGCCCCAGAAACAATCAACTAGGCCACAGAAACAATCTACTAGGCCTCAGAAACAATCCATTAGGCCCCAGAAACAATCTACTAAGCCACAGAAACAATCCACTAGGTCCCATAAACAATCAACTAGGCCCCATAAACAATCCACTAGGCCCCAGAAACAATCAACTAGGCCCCAGAAACAATCTACTAGGCCACAGAAACAATCTACTAGGCCACAGAAACAATCAACTAGGCCCCAGAAACAATCTACTAGGCCCCAGAAACAATCAACTAGGCCCCAGAAACAATCCACCGTGTTCTGGGCTCTCATTTTAAACTATAATAAAGTATTAAAAACCCGACTTTTTATATAATTCCAAATTTGATTCTGCGCTTTGTAACAGGTTCTGTGATTGGTTAATAGTAGTATATATATATGTTGTTAATATAAGTATGAACGCCTGTTTTTTTGATGGCACTTATTTAAAAAAATCCCAAATCCCTATTTTTCTGTAAGCAATTTAATTGTCGTTCTTGTTGTCTCCCATTGCCTAAACTAAACTCGCCGTGAAAAAAGGCAAGATCTACTGTTTTGGTTGTTGTTTAATTGTTGTATCTTTGTCTTATTGTTTAACTTAAGTATACGCAGTTTTAAAAAGATATAATTTTAAACTACATATGACCATATTTACAACAGTGACACGGTCTGTCGTCTGACGAGCCGCCGATATCAATCTGACAAAGCTCAAACTGACAATATTTCGATGTCTCATATGGGTCCGAACAGTGGTCAAAATAGTGACGGTATAAGGAATTAATCTGTATGTTTCTAATACTAGAAATTATCAACTGAAGTGAATTTACTTACACATATACTGTATTATCCATGAATTTCCGAGGCCGAGACCACAGGGACCTGATAATTTGTTACAGCTATGTTTGGAGCTGAACTTAGGTGTTCAAAGTAATTTTACATATTTTAGGGATAAAGATCGACTTTCGGTAAAAATGACATCCCCAATACTCATATATACGAGAAGGGCCGACTCCACCTAACCTCCTTGCATCAAATCAACATTTCCAGTTGATTTACGGGAAAATGCTTAGTACCGTTGGAAAGATGGATAATTTTTCTTTTAAAAACCTCTTATATGCACGTAAAATGTATTCCCCTTCAGCAGACATGATCTCCGTTTCCTGCAAAAACACACGCCATTTCAGAGTTTTTCGCAGTCACCGTGCCACTTTTTCTAATATAAGTGAGGTTGAGGTCAGCGCGTGCCGAAACATGCAGTGTTGGTTGGTTTAGCGAAAAGAATGGCTGCCCTTCCAGCCAATCACACCACGAGTCTCGGCACGCGTTGACCTATCATCACCTATTTAACAGAAATAAGGGACAACGAGAGCTTTAGTACCCTTTTGAACACTTTGCAACTTTGAGCCATTATGACCAAGTTTGCGGACTACAGTGTATCTAAGGTGCAGTAATGCCCTATACAAACCGTCATACTTGAGCTATCTTTATAAGTCCATACAAGCTGTGAAGGCATAACGAAGGAGCAGTGTGTAAATCTGCTGATGCATGTTATTTAAGAATTGAAATGCTTTCAGTTGGCATTCATAGGCAATATGAATTTCAACTGGACAAAGGCAAATTCAAAGAAGCGTGCTATATTCACCAATTTTTTCGGATCTGTTCATCTCATAGAAATTCAATTACAGTAATAATAGTGTTCAGCAATTAGGGCAAATAATAATGATGATATTTAGACGAAAAATTTGAGAAAACAACATTTTCAAATACATATTTTATTTTACACCAACGAATGTATACTTAATTAAAACAAACAATTTGTCACTTTTACTAAAGTACATATCAAAAGCTCTTACACCAAAAACTACATTTTTTTCTTCTACGAAGTCTTCGTTATTTAAAGAAAAACCTTTGACCAATGGGGTATTGCAGAAAGTCTCCCAAAGTTTGCAATTCAAATAAGCAGATTCATTATGTTTCATGAATTTTATTGTGTTGGACCACAAACTATTATCATATTTGGATAAATAGATGAAGGGCCTGCTTAAATATAACTTTTAGATTCCATCAAACATATACCTAAGTTCATGATACAAGATACAAGATGCAATCCCAAATACTCTGCTGTAAAACGTATAGTGAAATGTTACGCAAACACTATGTTCATAAATATACTGCCATCTTTCTGGATGTTCTATGTAATTAATAGTATTTTAATACACAAAAAATAATAATCTTAAAAGCATACTTCCCTTCATGGATTATCCGGTTTAAAGCAATCTATATATTGACCAAATTGGAAAGGAGGAATCCTGTTGACCGTAAGGGCAAAGGAACAGTTTATAAAAGGGGGTCATTTGGTGTTTTACAGCTTTGCTTTATTGAAACTGACACGGTCTAAACTTTCTCGGAGAGCTTTATAAGCGCTACATGTGATTTGTATTTCCATTTTTCCATTAAAATTTCAAGAGGTTTCCAAGGAAACAGACATTTGCAAGAATTGGATTTCCACTTTTAAGGAGACACTTGAATGTGTCAATAAATTACAGATGTCCTCCAAACTGCCCCCATAGTCGCAAATATCCTTCAGAAAAGGTACGCAATGCCATAATACACTTACAATATCCATACTAAATTTGAGTGAAATCGAGCAATTTCTGAATTGCGACCAATCATAAGTGTCTGTGTGGTTGATATGGCAACGATACCTATGCGATCGAATTCGCAGTCTCCTAATACCCCTATATACCAATTTTTATAAAAATACCATAAAACACAACTCATCATTCTGCTGGCCAGTGTTGTGTACGGGCAGCAAGCGAGCAACTGACATCATCGAAACCCTGAGATATACGCCTTGTCACCTGTAGGTCGGTGGAATAGGTCCGTTTCAGGGTGACCTGGGGAAAAAATTACTATGTTATCAAACTCTTCTGATTTCAACTCATCAATGTCTCTAGTATGACAGAAAAAAAGTCCTGAAAGATTCCCTTTGGGAAAACAAATTGAGGCCATTTTTAAATTTGGCCTATTTTTTACCCTTTTTCTCCAAAAATGAAGAACGGGAATATATCGGTTGGATGAAAGAAAATTCAGAATTTTGGATATTTTCTTTTATAATGGAGTGCTTCAAATATGTTAATTTATTACACATAACTCTATATTATGTTTTCGCAATGAAAATATTGAGTACGTCAACCACTGAATACGTAAGAATTTTGAAGTTAAATTTGTGTGCAACCAGGTTTTAGTGTAAATTATTTTGCTAGGTACTTTATTTTCTGAGGAAAATATATAAAAGCCATTGAAATACATTATCGAGCCATGCAGTCATGCTTTTCCATTGTTCTATTGTCTTGTTGTTGGTGCAAATCCCAAGATAAAACAGAACATTCAGTCCGTGTGCAAAAATTATACAAAATTGATGTAGTTTTCAAATTACACAATGTTATGTATATTTCAACTATTACCAAGGGAGGGATTATTTTAAATCATGTATACAAACATTAATATTTTTTCATCACAATATCAGAGAAATATTAAATCAATGAAGCATGAACTGCAAACGTTTAATTTCTGATGGATATTGGGGGTCAAACCAATACATAGTCGCTCTCCTCCATCTTGCATGCTGTGCTAAACAACTTTTACCATTTTATCACAATTGAATAACTAATAAAAGATGGCATCTAAAGTGAATTGTAAATATTTTAAGGGCGTTTTTTACAACGGGAGTCGAGTTTCATGTGTTCCTCGATATCTGTCAAACGTCCATATTGACATTTTATGCTTTAAAAGTATCTTTATTCCTCGACAAACATTTACGTACATCTTATAAACATCTCTAAACCGACTCTAGAAGTGACACTTCGGTAGCTGACGAATTTTAAAATATTTACGACTGTTAGCTGATATAGAGGTATATATATATAAGACTCGGACAAATGATATACAACTGACCAAGGCAAAACATCCTCAGTAAGAACATTGAACGGACACTTGGCAGATTTATAGACTGGCAATACACATACTTGGACATAAACAAACACCTCTATCTGAAATATATACTTATCCCTCTGATGTACGGCGTCTGTGGACATTATTGTCATATATCATATAAGTTTGGCATGTTGGAATTCGCTTTAAATTGTTTAAAATATTCTGGCAAAGTTAAATATAAATATTTGCTTAAAGATAAGTGATACGTCGAAGCAAAAAGTTTTTATTGTTTATGTTAATAAATATTATTTTATAGGTATCTTTCTCTCCTGTTTGCTGTTTTTCTACATAACTATATAATTGTATGGATTTCATTCTTTATCAGAGATGAGTTCTAATTTGTGAAATGATCCATAATACGGAAAATATTAAGCTTGAATGGCTTTCTCCATTTTAAAAGCGAATCCATACGTTTTATGTCTATTAATTATTTTGATAATCTCTTCTTTGATGAAATTTAAATAGAGTATATTTATCTAGCCATTGATCCCAAACCGTCCGCGAGGTCTAGAGCGTTTGACAGCCTCGTTTTTTTTCGTTTTTTAATAGGTTTTACGTCCGCTTCACTACCGAGTAGTTCGGTTATCCAGTAGACGAGTGTGCGGCTCTGGCGTTTATATATTAATTTATACATAATTTATATATTAAAGTTGTGTCGAGAGTTACGCATTATCATTTCAGGGCTAGCTACAAACAAGATCGATTTCGTTTTCACCATAGATGTGATATTTTTTTTTTATTAATTTTGTTTTGTCATATATTGAAATAAAAGTTAAACATGTGAATGACGAAAATCGAAATGATTTTTCTAGGAGTTTTTTGGACTTATTGCATAGTTGTAAAGCGGAGACATTTTGAACACTTACAAAAAAACACCCAACTGTTTTGAGACTGGTTATCTAAAACGGAGTTTAGATGATCAATTTGTATTTCCTTTGCGTACAAGTACAGTTTAATCGGTGGTTATGGCGGTAATGTATAAACACGTGGCATAGTTATTAATAAAAAGGTTAAACACAAGATAATACTCCAATCCCTGTTTATGTCATGATGTTCTACCTAATTTCCCGACTCTGTTTAAATAAGTAGTTATGTTCTGTTTTTCTAGTTCAGATCAATAAATCCGGGTATTTATAAAGTTTTTCCTCTCCTGTTACATTTGGCGTGCAACGAAATATACCCACAGAAGGTGGTATAGGGTCTCATGTGTCTTCGGGGTCAAAGACTTTGTTAAAGGAGGCAGGAAAGTAGCGGAACTGGACTGGGTCGATCGTCGGCGACCAGATAGCTCAATTGGTAGAGCATCCGTCTAGAGTTCGGAGGGTCCCGGGTTCGAACCCCGGTCTGGCCGTGCATTTCCCCTCTACTGTTACATTTGGTAATAATATCAATCAATATCGGAAAAATTCGTTGCTTTTCATGGAACGGACGCAATATTATGAAAATCATGCTCCACAGAATTTGACAATACTGAATGTTATAAAATGGTTCATTGCCTAATGTCTATCAGTTCTTGTTTACAAATCTGTTTAAAAGATACCAGGGCCTTTTACTGTAATTTTAGAGATCGAGCATTGCAGCTCTCTACAGCTAGTAAAACAGAAACTGAATCATGGATACCCTATATAAATGGACATCAGAAAACGTGTAATCTCGTACCAGTGTTACAAAAAGGTTGGCCTGTTAAAATATCGGTGAAATGAGAAAACTGTCTCGGAAAAGAAATATGTACTTTTCTGTTGGATATCAGTTATTCATAGGAATGTAGAATTCTTGAGTGAAGATTTCTGCAGCAGTATGAATGTATCATCCCGGCAACCCCCGTATGATCGCCTTGTATTAATAACTCGAGGACGAACAGATGGCATCTTAGGATTGTCCTCTGTTCACTTTGTAATACGAATATGGGAAAAAGATGAGAAAATATAAAACAAATTTGTTAAAAAAACCCACAATAGTTCAAGAACTGGCCTTTTGGGAACACCCTCAGTAAGTCAGTCTAATGGACATCGACAAAATCAAAAGGTTTTAACTGTTTTGCAGTGGTTATTTTTAGTGATGTGAGGCTCTTTGGTCCTTGACAAAGACGTATCGTGTTACACTTCATTACGGAGGCGTAGGAGTACACGAAACTCAATTGTGATACAGCGGCGGACACTTTATAAGTGACCATAGATGTGGTCAACGTGTCCGAGCATTGGACATCAAAAGGGTGTAATGAAGACATTAATAAAAGTTTATGATCGTCCGGCACCCCTATCATGATTTACTTGTTAGTTTATAAACAGGATTCGGACGGTCACTTTACGTACACATATTCACAGTATGCCCATTGTAAAATCATTAATTTTAATTGAGTAATAAACTCAATGTCCGCGGACCTGGTCAAACCAGAGTTTGAGAAACACACAGATTACCTACATCTCCAGCACATCGGCATGTCAAACCGTGTACACCCAGTCGTGAGGGCCGGGCAGGAGGGGCGTGGGCAACAGGAGGGGCAGGTTTGTCAACCTTAATTCACTCGACGTTTGTTAGACAATTTAATCGAACATTAGGTTTTTCAGTTACTATTTTGTTCTCACTATAATGAGTCAGTAATGCGTGTCTCTACGAAGTGTCACTGATTGTTGATGTTATCATCCATCTGGATGGGGTTATTTGAAAAGAAAAATACCATTATACCGAAAAATGTAAAGGATTGTCTTTTTGGACTGTTTCTTCATACCAAAGCCTGATGTTAAGATCTAACAACCAGTCAAATTTTCCCCCATGATATTTTGAGATTCTCTGAGCGGTTGTCAAGGAAACTACCATGGTAAAAATATCCATTATATGGTATTCGCAGCCATTTAAGACGCT
The DNA here is from genome assembly GCF_002113885.1 of Mizuhopecten yessoensis. NCBI lineage: Eukaryota > Metazoa > Mollusca > Bivalvia > Pectinida > Pectinidae > Mizuhopecten > Mizuhopecten yessoensis. Next base: position 1,018,709 of record NW_018407511.1, read on the forward strand.
TTTGCATTTCTCTTTATAGAATTTCAGCGTCAATTAAGATTCTTTTTAAAATTATGTAGGGCATTTTATTTTGATTTATAGAATTCTGGTTGTAAATTAAAACAAAACAAACAAACAAATAAGAAAGTTATCTTTGAAAAGAAATATTTACTTCTTCTATTGGATATTAGTTATTCATAAGAATGTGGAACTCTTGAGCGAATTTATCATCTCGAAAACCACCATGTGCTCCGCGCCTGTTATGGATAACACGATACCTGGCATACGACTTACATTACAGCCAATAAAAAGACAGGCTGGCTTCAGCGATAAGAAAATAATGATTAACTAGATTTTCACTGGTTAACTGGTTTGGTGACATGACCTTTCCTATGATATTTTTGTTTCAATATATTTGGCAATTTTACGACATATTTTACAACATTACGGTTATATGTGGGTGTAAAAGCTGTCCAATGAAGGATTGCTTTAAGTTAATAATATATTATTTAGTAAAATACATGTATGAAACTAAGAAAATTAGATGTCGGCTCGTTTACGAGAAAAATAAATAATTCGTCTAGGTAATTGAGTTTTCCATTACCAAGGCCTACGCAAAACACAATAAATCATGCTAAAAGTTTATAAACTACATTCTGATAGGAAAGAAATAATATAAAACACCCCAAACAAACAATTAAGAAACTTCTATATCTTTTAAATTACAATTTAAGGTAACATTTATAAAAAAAAAAAACTATCTTAGTTTAAAAGCATCTAATAATTATACTAATTTTAACAAAATATTGAAAACTTCTTTTAAGATTAAGTACTTCCCTATAAACATATTGTTTAAATTTTAAATAATAAAACAAAAACATGAATGTTGTTTTTCTTTGAATATGCTGCTAAAAGTGTATAAGATAGAAATCTTGTTCTTTAGTTATAAAAATGCTAAGATCAAATACTACCCATAGCTGTAAAGGCATTTGGGTGGTTTATACAATTTGTGATTTTCATGTCTCCCAGGGCCCCCGTTTGCCCCTGAGGAGGGGGTAAACATTAGTATAGTTTATATAGGAAATAGACATGACGGGCCATATCTTCCATTGTTTTGAAAATAATTTGTTCATATTTAAGAGAAATACTTATTAGGGGAGGAGGGTCTGCTGGTATAAATCGTGTGACCCTGCCCCCATAGGGGGCTGAGTTAGGGGCCGAAAAGGGGGGGATTAAGGGAAATTTCAAAAATCTTTCCAGTTCTAGAAATGCTAGAATCAAATACTACTCATAGCTGTAATGGCCTTTGGGTGGTTTATACAATTTGTGATTTTCATATCTCTCAGGGCCCCCGTTTGCCCCTGAGGAGGTGGTGAAATTTAGTATAGTTTATATATGAAGTAGACATAATAGGCCATATCTTCCAATGTTTTGAACGAAATTTGCTCATATTTGACAGAAATACTTCGAGTGGTTTATATAATTTGTGATTTTCATGTGCCACAGGTCCCTCGTTTGCCTTTGGGGAGGGGGTAAAGTTTGGTATTGTTTATATAGACAATTCGACAAATGAACAGCCATCACATACTTTTTATCTCCAACCCAACTAATGTGCTAGTAATAGTAACAACCTTAATTATTTATGAATTATAAAGTCTCCATAGTAACGCTTCCAAGTTCTTTCCCTGCATGTCTGAAGTGGTTACAAATTGGCATTACAGAGCAAATGTAAATATTGTGCCATGATTGCTTAAATAACCAGGTGAGCGATACAGGCCCCCTGGGCCTCTTGTTGTAATATACAGTGTACAAATGTGTACTGTAGTAACATCATATAATCACGGTAACTATGACACTCGATGGGTAACAGCTTTAGTGGTGATCGATATCACACTAATGCTTTATAATGCCTGAGTGTGAAAATTTCCAAATGTATATATGTATTCGTGTTAATCCACAGTTTTCGTTTACACAATTCGATATATTACTATAATAATCCTACGAGTAATATACCTGATTCATTATTGATAGTATATGGATACAAAACAACATTTAATTCATTTAAAAAAACAACTACTGGATATCGGGAAGCTTTCGACTATCGCCGGCTAAGATAAAGTAAGTATAAAGTAAGTATTCAACTGAATTAACTGATAATAAATGTTCGTGTACTTTGTATTCTATAGATAATGAGCGCTGTATAATATCCACACTGTATAAATAATGTACAAATTAAAATATAGACATGGTATGGATGATAAATATTGTATAATATACACACACTATATAGATAATTATAAAGGAACATACTGACATTGTATGGATGATATATATTGTATAATATACACACACTATATAGATAATTATAAAGCAACATATGGACATTGTATGGATGATATATATTGTATAATATACACACACTATATAGATAATTATAAAGGAACGTATGGACATTGTATGGGTGATATATATTGTATAATATACACACACTATATAGATAATTATAAAGGAACATATTGACATTGTATGGATGATATATATTGTATAATATACACACACTATATAGATAATTATAAAGCAACATACTGACATTGTATAACGTGTCAATGGGCTATTATTTCTGTCATAATTCTCGGCGACTTGATATTGAAGTAACAGCTAGGTACACCACCTAACTGTCTATCCATGGTTTCACCAACGCAAACAGATTAGCCAGTGTCATTTATGATGATGAAACGCATTGACCGCTGTCCAGTTTTAGAGTGACCACCCGTAAACATTTGCTCTCTGTCAATCAAACATTTAAACATGTTAACAGATTTGCTGGAATCGTCCGTCCCCTCCATTTGTTTACAAACCGAGCCGGTTTAGCTCTATAATATTCAAAGCATATTTGACTTAATAGCGCTAGCAAAGAAAAGGACGTGAGACTATATTTACATAAACCATCAAACAATCAATGGCATTGTTCTACATACATCCAAGACATTCCAGCAAGTCTTCTTGTAAAGTGTGTAGTTGAACGCATCTTTGTGTTTTTCTTATGGAATCGACATACAAATGTTTAACCTCCGAATGATATTTTAGAATATTGGATTTGAAAATGAAGGTAAGTACTATGCTTTTTATTTGATGAATCATCGCTCTGGACCGTTGCCACAATTTACTGGAAATAGTTGACAATGATCTGAGCTTTTCCTGCCACCGGACAGCACTTCCCGGCTGCTCTTGATATTAAATACTTATAATACCAAATTATATGAGGTTTCATTACTTCCCTCACATTTCTCGTGCAGTGCAATAATATTTTGATTTCCGGCGGCACTCATTTAAAACTGTTTCTATTCACCACGTACAAAAGAAATCTGTTTCCGTCCGTGAGTAAGGAGGTTTATGAGTAAAACGTATTAACTGCATTCACTGTCCGTTATTAAAACTTACTTTCATTCGGATACTTTTCACACTGTACTGTTGTGCATTATTTTCTTTCCATCTATCCTAATTTACATGATGATGTTTTCGCGCTGGTATACCATTATAATAGAAATAACTACATGCTATATTTGTAGTTAGATGAAGTCTTTAGTTATGGTTTAGAATATGCTTAAGTTTTTGAGAGAATTGACTGGTAGAGTGACGTAAACAAATCTGTAGAAATACGAAGTAAAAGAAAAAAGCATCTATTTAAAAATGTAGAAAACCAAATCGTACCTACACCGAATGGCTAAATATTTACACAATACATGTTTACGTTGTAGTTCATATTGATAAGTAGGTTGAAAATGTAATTTGAAGTCAGAAAGAGATTGAAGCTGTAACTTGTAGTCAGAATGAGGCTAAAGCTGTAATTTGTACTCGGGAACAGGCTAAAACTGGAACTTATAGTAAAAAAGAGATAAAAGCTGTAATTATTAGTCAGAAAGAGGCTAAAGCTGTAATTTGTACTCAGTAACAGGCTAAAGTTGTAACTTGTAATAAGAAAGAGATAAAAGCTGTAATTATTAGTCAGAAAGAGGTTAAAGCTGTAATTTGTAGTCAGTAACAGGCTACAGCTGTAATTTGAAGTAAGAAAGAGGCTAAAGCTGTAATTTGTTTTCAGAAACAGGCTATAGGTATAAGTTGTAGTCGGAAAGAGGCTAAAGCTGTAATTTGTTTTCAGAAACAGGCTATAGCTGTAATTTGTAGTCAGATACAGTTGTAGCTTCCAATAAGAAATCAGCTTAAAATATAGTTTGTAAGTCAGCTCTACAACTGAGGTGTTAAACGTGTAAAGCAGTTTACGTATGTGGTTTAGTGATAAAGTGTTAGAGAATGGTATCGAAAAGTGATTTATTAACGCAAGGGATTTAGGCGGAGCTAAAATTATATGTTGGTATATTGACCTCGCAAGTGTGTAGCTTCACAATACAATCAAACCATCTAAATCAACTTAATAAAATCTACTTTAAAAAAAACCTGCTTCATATTGCTTGTCGGATTTGGTCGAGTTTTGTAGGGGGACGTATTTAACCAGCTTATTCTTGTTTTGCCGTTTTTGTTTAAGATGTACATAGCCAAAATACTGCATAAACTATGCTAAGATATTTCAATACATTTCCATGTGATTTCAGATGACAACCATAGGCAATACGCTATTGGCACTGTCGTTACCATCTGAACTCATATATGAAGGTCGATATTATTGATTTTCTTTCCACTACTCGAGTTCTCGCTGGGAGGAGCTAACTCCGTTACATGTATATGGTGTGTCATTGATGAAGCAGACGACGCTTACCATTCCGAAACCCCTGGTCTTATTGACCTTGTAATTTATCAAGGTTGTAATTGTTTTCTTTGTTTATATTTTGCCCTAGTTTTATCGATTTTGAGTTCAAATTTTGAGTTAAATTGATACTTCAATAACTTTTGTTTGCATGCTCAGCTTGACATAAGCCCTTCTTCGCTACAAAAAAGCTTACCACCCGGTACGATCTACCGAAGTGAATTAAGATGTATCAGATCGTAGCTCTTGGCTAACAAACATGGGAAAACGATGGCTTCATTATGAAGCAAAATTTCAAGATTCGCCTTTATAGGGAGCATCGTGAGGATCATTTAAAAGAATATTTAAGGTTGTCATGTTGAGCTATTATTAAATTTAATGTTGATAAGAACATTTTTTATGAAAACTAAAATGTGATACTATCACACTTAAGTTTTCATAAAAACAAATCATGTATTTTCACCATTTAACTCAATTTTCCCCCACATGGAAACCCCCCCAGATAGGTCTCTGGATCCGCCACTGGATAACCTACAAGTAGTTGCTATTTTGACACCATAATTTTACTATCAACACGAAAAGCAAATACAAATTAGGATGTTTAAAGTGCGTGTCTTAACAATATAATATCTATAAAAATAATCTGATACATTATTTGCAAAGTTTCAGAAAACATTATGAGGTAAAATTGAGTTTTAATGCATTGGACTGTACAAAAAAAAATTTTGAAAAGATTGGGCATAGACAAGGCGACCTATTAGAATCAGTACTTAACAGCTGAAAGAGTTATTTATGTTAATTCTAAAACTTAACATATGTTTAATAGAAATGTTGTGTATCATTTCAATGGAAAACATGGACAACAAGATTTGTTTCCCCAACATTTTCATGTGCTACTGACCAATTAATACGGACATAATTACGTGTTTTTATGATGTCATCGATTAAGCAGAAGGCGCTCATCCTTCTTAAACACATGGGCTTATTTTCCTGGTATGTTTGGTTTTACCCTTGTTTTATACATATGTTTTAAAAATACATTGAAATAAAAAATAGTAACTTCTTTATATAAAAAGGAAAAGAAACAAAAAGAAGAGTCATGGCACATATGTAATTTGTTACCTGCTTCATAATCAATGTTTTCAACACCTGGCTACGGGAATGAAGTAATATGAAAAACGGAACAAATGCGGGAATAGGGAAGGGGGTAGTAATATAACGATATGCAGTGGAAACCAAGAATAAATTATAAATCAGTACTCATGTGATCATCAGATGATCCTATCATATTGCATTATTACAAGGAGAATGTAGAACACAAATTTTTATGATATAATCATGTTATAATCGACTAGCTTGTCAGTAGTGTTGTAAATGGACACTAGACAACTGTTAGTTTTTTTTGTTAAATACAAATACCATATAATGAATGACAACTAAATACCTATTAAACAAATTGTGCATGTCACAAAGCACCGGTATGGCTATTAAAAACGTTGCAGTTCATTCACTAGCCATTACACTTTTCAAATCAAAGTAGTTTTACCAAGGGTCTCCATGTAAATATTTCCTGTGTTCATTTTCTGCACTTCTTTTGTCGAGTTGAGTCAAACATTCTGTTTGTCGATACTTCATATTTCTCTTCTTCTTTTTCTTCTTCGTCCTTCTTCTTCTTCTTCTTCTTCTTCTTTTACTAGGAATGTGTTTCATTGATTTCCTGTACTACCGTGGCGACGCGCTATTCACCATTACCAGTGTATGGTTGTAGGTGTTATTAGTCATAGATATACTAAGGTCGAGATCTATCATATTCGAACCTTGTATAATCTACGATTATATATTTACTGCCGTTGTGTTGTATATCTTACACCTGTTAGGGATCTGATGGCATCATTTGATTATATCACTGGTAATATTATCTACATTAGTAAATAACCAGGGGGGTTCGTATTTGTGTGTCGTGACAAAACCATCAGGATTCGTATTTGTGTTATTTTCATACTGGATTTTTTAAAACTGTGTTTTCGTTAGTAAAACACTCTATTTCTTGAATATTTCTACATGTGTATATTACATTGGAGAACTGTTATATATATTTTCATATTTTTTCTCTAATACAATATGTTAAAATATACTTCATTTCTTTAGCTTTAGAAAGTCACGATTTATTATGAGATTGACTGGAAATTCTAGAATACCTCCAGTTAAATAGTCTTTGTAATAATCTTTATAAGTATGATTGCATGTTATATTAAAGATTTTTTATTCATGTTTTTCTTTTGTTAAAGTTTTTATGTATAGCATTTACATATCGAAAAGACATTTTAGTCATCAAATACACCAAACATAAATATATGCTATCCTTATGATATAAGGACGAACTTGATAAACAAAATACTGACAGTTGTTTTTATAGATGGTTCATCCTTCGCTTAATGAAAAGACAAAAAACTATCTGATAAGAAGTGATTCATAAAAAGACCAAGTAGACGTGGAAATGCTCAAAGCATGGTCAAAGATAAAACTGGTTTGTCATTGGATTTCCACTCGTGGAAAGTATTGGTATTCTGCCATACTTGTGAAATAGTTTTGTGATTCAAATAAATATCATAAAATACCCTCTTTGTACATGTATGCAATATGAGTGTATAACTGTATATGGCTGCAGTGATACCTGTCTTATTGCCTTGTTGTAGGACAGGAAGACTTACAGCGGCTTCGACAACAAGGCATTCTCAGACCTGGACAGTGGTGACCTGAACAATGTAGGGGATCACATGACAACCGTTCACTTCCCTTACGGTTGAACCGTTCTTTAATACTTAGTAGACACCCCCTGTTTGTACTTTTACTATAAGTAAAGCTTACAAGACTTTTCTTCGGTTTACACTTATGTAAAACATTATAGAAATAACATGCAAAAAATTATTCCAAAGTTATGTCAGGTAAAACAAAAGATTCAAAGATACGAAAAAGACAAAAAAAATGCAATGGGTATGAAAATGAAAGAAACAAAAACCCTTTTAATCTTTATCGAAAGAAACAATATGTACATTTCATATTGTTTCTAAAAGATAATGTTTGACTAACATTTTACTGTTTTCTTTAGCGTTCCGGTCCCTGCACTAAGAGTGGAAAAGACGATAGAGATTTAGCCTGTGGATACGGACCATTGAAGTACGTGGAACACGATTTGGTTAAATTGAGCAGAGCATTATTTAGTTTAAGTGGGTAGAGCATTATTTAGTGGAAGTGGGTAGAACATTATTTAGTGGAAGTGAGTAGAACATGATTTGCTTGAATTGAGTAGAGCATTATTAAGTTTAAGTGGGTAAAGCATTATTTAGTGGAAGTGAGTAGAACATGATTTGGTTAAATTGAGTAAAACATTATTTAGTTTAAGTGGGTAGAACATTATTTAGTGGAAGTGAGTAGAAAATTATTTAGTGGAAGTGAAAAGAGTATTATTAAGTTTAAGTGGGTAGAGCATTATTTAGTGGAATTGAGTAGAGCCTTTTTGGTTCAGCACGCGTTAAACTTAAGGCTTCATCAACAATGTTTATACCTTCTTCCAGAAGGTTTGTAGCTATTGACATTATTTCCCTTTGAGTGAGTTTGTCGTCCATATATAATTTAAGAATGATGATGATAGCAATGAGCTAGAATCAAATTTCAATATTGATATAACCAATTTACCTATATTTATGTATTGAACTTACTCTTCTGCAGATGTTCCAAGCGTTTCACCAAGATACAGTTTTATGTAGTATGGATGTGCTTGATTGGGTTCGTAGAGGGCGCTGCTGTCAACGGCATCGTGAATATTATCTTAACTACCTTGGAGAAACGCTTTAACCTCTCGAGCTCCCAAGCTGGCTTAATCGTCAGCTCAACGGACATTGGCGCCATCATCTTTGTCCTCCTCGTCAGTTACCTGGGGTCAAAAGGTCATCGCCCTCGCTGGTTGGGTGGGGGCACCCTGGTGATGATGTTCGGGTCGTTGATTTTTATCATCCCTCATATCTTCGGAGATACATACGACATTTCATCTATAGGTAATGATTAACTTAATTACGTATTTATTTCATAATAAATGTATAAAAAGGGGGGTTAGTCCAAAATAACTGACTCTTCATTTAATATAATTGGTGGGTTTCTGTCCCGTCAAACATTTTTAATGGGAGTCTAAATATTTCGGAAAAATGCTGTGAATAGGGGTCCGTACGTACGTACGTATCTTCTGTATTGTACTTACAGTGAGGTTATCTCCAACCAACACTTGTTTTTCATGTCACATGTTAGTGAAGGCGTAAACTTCCCCTTCACAACCTTGATATTGCACGCCACTGCTTGGGCCAAGGCCTCTATCTCGTCGTTAGACCAATTTGGCTTCCTTGTTATGTCTTTTTTCTCAATGTTGTTGTTTACGTTTTGCGCAGTCGTTGTCAAGGAAGCTTTATATCGTAAGTCAAATCGTAAGTGCGCTCGTAAACAAAAATCTTAAGGTTTGTCTTACGAATTTTTTTTCACGTACGACTACTTTCGTGAAACTGACTTACGAATTAACTTACGATAATCGTAACTTATGATTATACTATGTAGAATACAACTGTATTAAGTATATATATATTATATATATATTTTCGCATACAAACAAGTTTCAAAATTTCTTCCAGTCTTTCTCAAATTTAAAGGTCAATAGAGTAGACCTAGTAGTAATGAGAACAGTGTATTATAAATTGAAAGTGATCCCCAGATTATTCTATGAGAGGACTTGATTACGTGGAATAAATATTATAGAATACACGCGCGTGCATCATTCAGGTAAACAGTTTTTAACAGCAAAACTATACTTTACAGTGTTTATACGATGTAATATAATTTGTTTATCTATATTAAAATATCTCACTTTTCACGTGGACGGTATCGTCATTATGTAGATATAGTGGTGCTAAACAACAAGTATCAGGACAGAAAAATGGCGGCTGTTTGAATTGTCGTGTACAATAACGATTAAGCTTGGGTCATACAGGCTCACTTCAAATTTAAGGAAGTAGTTGTTTGCGTTTACTAGAGTGACATTAGTGTTTTAAGTTTCAAATACACTTAATATCCCTTGATATCAAAAGTCTTTGGTTTATATAAGCAAAAGTAAAATGAAACGTTGAGCGAGTAAACCCCATCTTTTCAGATATTTCTATCTTCAATTCTATTTTTACCGTTTTTTGTTATGTGACGATTAATATTGTCCAGAGGCTGGCGGAAATGGCACGGCTATATGTGATCCCAATAGCCCCGACCCATGCGCAACACAGACTTCCGGTGAAACATCTGGCTTCCTGTACATTTTCATGTTAGCCCAGTTTGTACATGGTATTGGCTTCACGCCATTCTTCACCCTTGGAACAGCGTATGTTGACGACAACGCCAAAACTGAATCTACAGCCATCTACCTTGGTATGAATGTAACACCAATAGATACACGTATTTACCAATCTACAGCCATCTACCTTGGTATGAATGTAACACCAATAGATACACGTATTTACCAATCTACAGCCATTTACCTTGCTACGAATGCTTCACCAATAAACACACGTATTTACCAATCTACAGCCAACTGCCTTGGTATGAATGTTACACCAATAAACACACGTATTTACCAATCTCCAGCCATTTACCTTGGTATGGATGTTACACCAATAAACAGACGTATTTACCAATCTACAGCCATTTACCTTGGTTTGAATGTTACACCAATAAACACACGTATTTACCAATCCACAGCCATTTACCTTGGTATGAATATAACACCAATAAACACACGTATTTACCAATCTACAGCAATTTACCTTGGTATGAATGTTACACCAATAAACACCCGTATTTACCAATCTACAGCCATTTACCTTGCTACGAATGCTTCACCAATAAACACACGTATTTACCAATCTACAGCCAACTGCCTTGGTATGAATGTTACACCAATAAACACACGTATTAACCAATCTACAGCCATTTACCTTGGTATGGATGTTACACCAATAAACACCCGTATTTACCAATCTACAGCCATTTACCTTGGTTTGAATGTTACACCAATAAACACACGTATTTACCAATCTCCAGCCATTTACCTTGGTATGGATGTTACACCAATAGATACACGTATTTACCAATCCACAGCCATTTACCTTGGTATGAATGTAACACCAATAAACACACGTATTTACCAATCTACAGCCATCTACCTTGGTATGAATGTTACACCAATAAACACCCGTATTTACCAATCTACAGCCATTTACCTTGGTTTGAATGTTACACCAATAAACACACGTATTTACCAATCAACAGCCATTTACCTTGGTACGAATGCTTCACCAATAAACACACGTATTTACCAATCTACAGCCATCTACCTTGGTATGAATGTTACGCCAATAGATACACGTATTTACCAATCTACAGCCATTTACCTTGGTACGAATGTTACACCAATAAACACACGTATTAACCAATCTACAGCCATTTACCTTGGTATTAATGTTACACCAATAAACATACGTATTAACCAATCTACAGCCATTTACCTTGGTATGAATGTAACACCAATAAACACACGTATTTACCAATCAACAGCCATTTACCTTGGTACGAATGCTTCACCAATAAAAAAACGTATTTACCAATCTACAGCCATTTACCTTAAGATGAATGTTACACCAACAAACACACGTATTTGCTGTAATTGTTTTATAAAGACCACACATTGTTTAGCTACAAAACATTGCTGATAAAAACGAATGTTTATAATTTAAATTGCTTTGCTTTGCTGTGATGTCAGTTCATTGGTTAATTCATTTGCTATTTTCGTATCTTGTGACGTGATTAAGAACAACGCTAGGTAGGAAAAAGTATTTAATATTTGAAAATGATCACGTATATTTTCAGAGGTAAAATATGTTTTTACTGGATGCTCTAATAAATAGGCTGTGTGGTTTTACAATTTATGTCAGATATTTTGATATAGTAAAACTGTTTTGCAAAAATATATATTCATATAATATATAAAAATTAGAAATATTGAAAACGACTCCAACACAATAATTTTGTTTTAATGATGTACTAACATCAAGTATTGAACATTACTATTATTATATATTAATGACCATTGACGACTAATATATATAACCTAATCGTTATATTAAGTACATTATTTATTAAGGCTAAATTGCTGATAATTTCGCTAAAATTAGAAATAACAAAACTGATAGAAGATAGAAAAATATTATGATAAGTTTCACACAAAGGTTATTTTTGACATGTCATATTACTATCCTAATAGAAAAACTACTCCCTCAGGTATGATCTACGCCGTCACTGCACTGGGTGTGGCCGCAGGGTTTATCGGCGGGGGACAGTTCCTTAATCTGTGGATAGACTTTAACAGAGTGGACAAAACGTATGTACATAGTCTTAGTAATGTAGTAACAGCCGTTAAGGATCCCTGTACCATTGCCAAAACTGTAACGAAATTTCGGAAATGTTTTTCCGGCATGACGATAGCTTTGGTGAAAAAATCCTGTAAAGAAAACTTTACCTTGCGGGACTTAATGAGAAATAACAAAGACCAAATTAACAAAACTTAATCGACAACACTGTTTTGAGTGTGAAAAACACAAATCAGCGGGGCTAGACCGGGATTCGAACCCTGGACCTGGTCAACAGATGTGTCCTGACCCAACTTCGCTTCAGTTATATTCAAACGGAAGTTAAAGGGAAGTTACTTTATTTAATAAAAACAATGACGCAGTGGGGCAGGGATCCTTAAACTCTGTATACCATCCTGTGGTACTTTAAGTTCGAGTTGAGACGTTTCAAGCTGATGTTCTCTATGCACGTTTCATGCTATTAATTTCTTTAGGACATGGTACATCTGGAAACAAACAAACTAACATAACCTTGCCTCTGGAAGGCCATGGACTCTTTTACGTCATAGAAGAATCAAATGAATGAAAGAAAAATACATCCTTACAACAGTTTTTTAGATCATTACTAAATACAATAAACCTTAACGAAACAATATTGAGGAATGCTGTTAACAGAAGATTAACCCTGACTTCAGGAATATTAAACAATTTTGATTTCTTCTATGACTAACTATATTTGCTCATTTACAAACACAGGGTGTACGAGGGGTTTACCCCTATGGACTCTGTCTGGATTGGTGCATGGTGGGTGGGTTTCATCATCACTGCGATCCTGTTCTTCCTGTTCGCACTTCCGGTACTAGGATACCCGATTAACCTTCCAGGTTAGTTTTTTTGACCTTTTATCCCTTTATTGAAATATTCTGGTAAGTCTCTTTGACCTTTTACACTATGAAGTTTGTTTAAATACAATTAAATTTCCTGAAAATATCCACCACTCAACCAAACTCTATTGGCTAAATAACTTATCAACCTTCCAGTCTGTTCGCTTAGACGCCATGAAAGTCCTGTATAAGTCTAGTCACAATAGATGGAATTTGATTGGGTTCATGTGAGACGCTATGGTTAGAGGTTGTATGCATATATAAAGCATGCAAGAATAAGTTTAAATGTTTGGAAGATACGACAGGTTACATAGTTACAATTGAGGGTCAGATGATATATGTTTGATCAGATTCATGTAAAAATATCTGTATTTTACATTACCAGACCCTGCTGATACAAGTCTTCAAAATGCGAAACATTAGAAGTTGTAGCCTCTTTCACAAATTTTAATTATATAAAAATACATTTGATTGCAGAAACGAAGACACATCTACCAAAATTTCACTATTTGGCAACAGAACGAAACAGGTGTTGCCTCTGTTTAGATTGAATAGCATGGCAACTTTTTCTCGACACTTCATATATGTATCACACTTTGCATCACATGTATCTATGTTGTGACTTTAAATACCTTTTCGTGATTTTTTCCGTTTGAATTGTATTTGGCAACTACATGTTATTCTGTACCTTATCTGTGTAATAGAGACATTTATCATGACCCCCCCCCCCNACATAACACGGGGTGAGGAACTGTTGAATTCCGATTCTTCTTCAACTTTCGTCATATCAAGTGCATTTTCAATATATCTAAAAACGTTTTAAAAGCGATTGATTATACCCCATACACTGCATTTTAAAAAGTTTTATATTTCATTGATTGTATTATGTTAAACTCAAAAGGTATCTCAGATTATCGTCTGTCGAAATAATGCGTCAGGTGTTATTTCTTAATAATTTCATTCTAGGTTCAAGTATATTATGTAGTAGAACTAACCACCAGGATATTGCACAGCCATGACGGACCAATCAGAAAGATTTTCCATGTGGTTCACATTTCAAGACAATGATTAGTTACGTATCTGATAATGAACGAAGGTTCTAAGTAATTTGCTGCACTTGTCATATCAAATGTTATATTTCCATTTGTAGTTCACAAGCACCCAGTGGTCGTCACACTACCGTAATAATACATTCCTTGATACGAACTCGTGCTACATGAACTATAAAGTTATATGGTAACAAAATCCACCATACTAATGATAACACTTCTTCTGTACAGCAGTATACTTATATTATACACGGTACTGATCCGAACGTTGTCCGCGGTGGCCAAGTGGTTAAGGCGTCTGACATTCTTCTACTACTAGCCCTCCGCCACTGGGTCGCGGGTTCAAGACCTACGTGGGGCAGTCGGCAGCTACTGGCTGTAGGTCGGTGGTTTTTCTCCGGGAACTCCGGCTTTCCTCCACCACCAAAACCTGGCACGTCCTTAAATGGCCATTGCTTTTAAAAGGACGTAAAACACAAACAAACCAAATCAAACCGGTTTAGTAGAGCTGTCATTCAATTCCCTAGAATTAACATTGAACGTTGATACATGGCAGCAGGGACAAAAACCCACAGTACTACCCATACTGGTTCATAGCATACGTGTGCAATGTCTTCCCTACAGGAACCGAACACATCCGAGAGGCAAGAATAACAGAAAAAGATCGAGCCCGGCTAGAGGCTGCAAAGAATGACCAACGGTCACTTTTGCAGAAGATCAAGGATTTTCCAAAGGCAATCTTGGTCCTCGTAAGTAGTTGCATATTCTTCAATAGTGTTTTGTCTCAATAAAATCCGGAGCTTCTAAGAACTGTTGGAAGAACGTTTAAATGATAAAATGCTGCTGAACTATGAAATTTAATTATTTAAATAAAACTTGGTAACCAGTTTTGTCAACCAATGATTACCCCGTATATATATATATGCTTATGATTATCTTGTTTTTGTCATTTTATTCTGGCGTTAATTGATTGCTTTGATTTGGTATGTTTCTAAGATTTCGTTTGCAGTTGGAACTTGTGTTTTTGGGTTGTTCATGTGATTCTTTGTACATTAGCTGGCCCACTCTATAGCATTTATCGTTTGATATATAGCTTCATTCGGGCATATGTCAATAAGTATATCTGTTCATTTTACAAAAAAGAACTCCTTGCAAAAACAAAAGCAGAAACTCAAAGTGTCTATATTTATTGTTACCTTAACGTGTATGCAATTGATTATTTGTATATTTATTCATTCACATTATCGTTACCTTGATTTGCATTTTATGTATTTTTCTTACCTTGTTAAATAGTTCTAAACTTTTAAATCTTACAATACTTCTATGTTCATTTACAGCTGAAAAATCCAAGTTACATTTGCATGGTTCTGGGTGCATGTGCAGAAACGTTAATAATTGGAGGGCTTTCAGCTTTTGCACCAAAAATTCTCGAGGAAAAGTTCGACATAAGTCCAGCCTCTGCTGGCATCATCATGGGTGTGTATGTTACTCAGCGGTTTTACAATTTAATTTACGCATTAAATGTATATAACATTTACTTCACATATATTATTAACGATTAAAGCGGCTTTCTTTTAATAATTTTATATTTATAGAATACTACACTGTGTCTTAAGGTTTTGTAGTGAGAACAATTTTCTCATTGCGAGCACGTGATGAGTGGTCGTCACAGTACCGTAATAATACATTCCTTAATACGAACCCGTGCTACTTATCTATAATGTTCTATGGTAACAAAATATGTCATACCAATGATAAAACTTCTTCTGTTCAGTAATATACTTATATTATCCACGGTACTGATATGTAACCATAAAGGAAAAAGTATATAATGGGTTTCAACATGTTTGTGTTCAGGAGGTGTGACGATCGGAGGGGGAGCTGGTGGTATGATCCTCGGGGGAATTCTCATCAAATGTTTTAAGTTGGAGGCAAAAGGCATGCTGAGATTGTGTGTACTTTTATCCGTGCTGGCTTCAGCGGTGGGAGGGGGAGTTTTTATCAACTGCCCTGAATTCCAATTCGCCGGACTTAATCAGCCATATTATCCCGGAGGGTGAGTATTACTGAAACTGGCGATGTAGACACAAATACTTAAACTGGTGACGTAGACACAACTACTTTACTGGTGACGTAGACACAAATACTTAAACATGTGAAGTAGACACAAATACTTTACTGGTGAAGTAGACACAAATACTGAAACTGGCGACGTAAACAAAGATACGTAAACTGGCTAAGACACTAATAATTTTACTTATGACGTAAACACACATTAACTGGTGACGTAGGCACAGGTACTTAATCTGGTGACGTAGACTCAACTACTTAAACTGGTCACTTAAACACAACTACTTAAACTGGTGACGTAACACAAACCTTCTTAAACTGGTGACGTAGACACAAATATTTTAATCTGTAACGAAGACACAAAAAATAGCAGTAACGTTCCAGCCAACACGTTGATGGAAGTTTTATATAAAAGTTGATTTTCGGATTTAAAGCTTGCTTAAAGTAATGGTGTTTTTGATCTGTTTGTCCTTTCACCAAGCCATCATCAGATTATATATGTCATAATTGCGTGCCTACCATGACAAAGAGGTTGTTCACCGTGTCTTAGATGATCTGGGGCACTTTGTTGTTCTGGGACACTTTTTGTCAGGGTTCTTGATATGTTTTACTTTATATTGATGTCTCATTAGTACCTTACTGGTGTAGTTTTGTATAGTGTCAATCGACTTTCTACTCATATATACTTTTACATTGCTGTTTCCTCAATTCCTACTGGTGTAGTTTTTCTTTTGTGAATATTAAAGTCGTGATTTCAAAGACATTGATTGTCATGATTATAAAAGTACAATTTCCCTAGTGTGCGTTACGTCCTCTTTAAACAAACAAAATAAAGCTAAAAGTAGTCAATAAAGGTCATTCCTACAACTTTATACTTAAAATGGAATTCGACAAGACAAGATAAATCCGACTAACATCCTTGTGTAACGGTTATAACTCATAGGTAATGTGTTCTTTCTAGGGATATAAATCTTACTATTACCCTGGTGTCGCAGTGTTTAAACTCATATTTGATGTCTACTATTCTGGAGAGAAAAAAACCCGACTGACATCCTTGATTCGTCGTGTAACTTTATCTCTTAACATTAATGTCTACTCTAAAAGGGAGATAAATCAGACTCACATCTTGCCATCGTCATGTAATGTTACAAGATATAGTTGAGGAGTTCAGGAGATTAATCCGACTAACAATCTGGAGTCGTCCTGTAACGTTTAATCTATCTGATAATGTCCACTTTACTAGGGAGATTAATCCGATTAACAACCTGGAGTCGTCGTGTAACGTTAAATCTCACAGATAATGTCCACTTTACTAGGGAAATAAATCTGACTAACAACCTGGAGTCGTCCTGTAACGTTTAATCACACAAATAATGTCCACTTTACTAGGGAAATAAATCTGACTAACAACCTGGAGTCGTCCTGTAACGTTTAATCTCACATATAATGTCCACTTTACTAGGGAGATAAATCCGACTAACAACCTGAAGTCGTCCTGTAACGTTTAATCTCACATATAATGTCCACTTTACTAGGGAGATAAATCTGACTAACAACCTGGAGTCGTCCTGTAACGTTTAATCTCACAGATAATGTCCACTTTACTAGGGAGATAAATCCGACTAACAACCTGGAGTCGTCGTGTAACGCTAACTGTGGCTGTCGGGAGTACACGTACGAGCCGATCTGTGGGGCGGACGGAGTGACGTATTTCACCCCCTGTCACGCCGGCTGTAACGACAACTACACTGTGGACGGATTCCTTAAGGTGGGTTAAATCTTAATATAACGATCAAATTCACACTGTCCACACTCCGTGAAATAATAGTTTTACCGATATATTCAATTTCGTAATAATTCTCGACGTGAAAAAGCTATTGTATATTTAAATATCTTTTTTGCCAAGAATTCGAGGCGTTATTTATCTATCCTTAATTAACAATATGTATTGAAATAAATTAGAAAGTCTATTATAATATAGAATGTTGTCTTACTACAAGTAGTTGTTATTCACTCAAAGTCGATGGTCTACCTTTAATTACAAAATACGTAATGGGTGAAAGTGACATGTCGGGGATAGTTAAGGATGTGCTCTTCTGAGGTTTCAATCACGTTCAAGTCTCGTTTTTATCTGGAGTCACGGGTTTTTGTAATATGTCACAAGTTATGATCAAGTTTATTAGCAAACACGCATCTGAAAAAATATTCACTCAAAGTCGATGGTCTACTTTTATTTACAAAATACGTAATGGGTGAAAAGTGACATGTCGGGGACAGTTAAGGATGTACTCTTCTGAGGTTTCAATCACGTTCAAGTCTCGTTTTGATCTGTTGTCAAGGGTTTTTGTAATATGTCACAAGTTATGATCAAGTTTATTAGCAAACACGCATCTGAATATACAAATATTCACTCAAAGTCGATGGTCTACCTTTAATTACAAAATACGTAATGGGTGAAAAGTGACATGTCGGGGACAGTTAAGGATGTACTCTTCTGAGGTTTCAATCACGATCAAGTCTCGTTTTGCTCTGGTGTCACGGGTTTTTGTAATATTTAACAAACTATGATCAAGTTTATTAGCAAACACGCATCTGAAAAAATATGTCAAAAAACTAGATGTCTGTTGTTTGTAAAGCCTTTTTTACAAGAATTTAAAAAAAATACCAATTTGGCGGCCATTTTGAAAATGTGTATTAATGTGTATTTCTTGGGCTTCAAAAAAGGCGAAAATTTCACCTTATTTGACACTAGATTGATCACTTAAGTTGTCATTGTGTCGCCATTTTTAATTATAGCAGGTTCAATTTTGCTGTACAACTTTATAATGTTTAATATGATAAAAAAAAATATGCAACAAACTGGAAAATTATACATTTTTTTTTACATATTTAGTGTAACCGAAGCACTTTTGATTTTTGACCCCGAAAAAGGTAAAAAATAACACAAATGATAATGGGACAAGAAAGAAGTACACCGACCCCCGATTTTTGTGGATGTTTTAGAAAGAGAAACCCATTTTCTTTTAATTCATTAAATATTAAAAAAAAGTTTATTACCAGAACTTTTTATATCTAGCGTTTAATCTGCAAAAAAAGGTAAAAAAATAGTATTTTTTCATTTAAAAATAAGGGGTAGGGGTAACTAAAATCGGCGTTCTGAGTTAAAAGAATAAGATTAAGAAATTTTACTTACATAATTTAAAAGGAAATAATATTTTCATCAATTCTACAAACATTCATACGTATCTAATAACACACTTGGAAGAAATTGTATGAATTTGTTCCGCAAATGGTCAAAACCTAAAAAATCACCTAAAATCATTTGTTGTGTTAAATTGGTATCTTTGACCGATCATAGCACAAAAACGAACACACCGACATATAGTTTTTTTTTGCATTTTCTACTATGCCATTAACTCCTTTTTCCAAAAACCCATATAAAAAAAAAAAAAGTTTAATACATGAAATGTTTGACTTCTCAGAGGTGTACATCCTTAAGATCGACCGACCCGTTGCAGGTGCCACAGGAGCCTAATTTACGGCAAGGATACGGAGGTCACATGCACCCTCCTGCCCCCTTAAAAATGATTAGGCAAATAGTGTATGGTCTCAAACAATTGCGAACAATCTGGATAGTAATAATAAGATATGCTACCAATGTATACCGTTCACTACTCGCTTGAAAACTTGATTATTCCGAGTGATTTACAAAAACAACACTAGACAACAGCAAATCATGGCTGATAACATGTCAAACATTGGTTCAATTTTGCAGACATTTGCTTTTTGCGAGTGTATCAATGATCGGCTGAACTCCACTGGTGTGACCCTTGACCCCTCCGCCAAGTCTGGAGAGTGTGGACAAACATGTGACCTAATGTACGCCTTCATAATCCTCCTCCTTATCGGTATGCTGTTGACACTTACCACAGTCACTCCGGCCTCTATAGCCATCCTAAGGTAAGTGAGAAACAACGTCAGGCGAGTCAATTTACGTACGATAATTACGATTGATGTGTTCAAGTGAGATACTAACATCTCGAAGTGAGTCCCTTACAACCTGATGTTAGTCCCCTTAAGTATGAGGGTAACCACTACTACACTCAAAGTCAAAATTGACATGAGGTAATATATGGTGAGCAAACTACATCTGTAGGTGAGTAATTATCTACATAATGGTGTCATTAAAATCTTAAAGCGAGTCTCTGATGACATGAGGTGAGTCCCCTTAAGTATGAGGGCAGCCACTACTACACTCAGAGTCAACATTGACATGAGGTTAGTCAGTGGCGTATGGTGAGCAAATAACAGCCGTAGGTGAATCACTTACATCTTGATGTGAGCAACTAACTTGCTAATGTTGTCATTAACCTCCTCAAGTGTGTCACTAACATTCTGAGGTAAGTTAATAGCAATATAAATGGAATCCTTCACAATCTATTGACTAAGTAAAACAAATTCTGAAGGGAGTTAATTTATCTCATGTATAATTTATAAAAATAAAACACTTACGAATACGTTCACGTCCTAATTACTGCCTATACACAAATGTACATGTATTTCAGATTCATACTAACGTTACAGTGTATTTTTCCTGATCATTTGCAGATGTGTCCCCGATGAACACAGAGCATTAGGTCTAGGGCTCCAGTGGGTTGCACTCCGTTTGCTGGGTAAGATTGCTTTACATGTATTCTGTCATATCTTTTTTATGTCATATTTTTGTAAGCAGGTCAGCTGGACGGTAACATATACAAATGTGATAATTAAATAATAACAACGTCGAATATCTTTATGCTATTGCACCATTATGGATATGACACATCATTTGGAACATATACAGAAAGGAGGTGATACAACTACATATGTTTAAAATCAGCAAGATCCTTACTGTTATATTACTTCTAGGATCGATTCATGCAATCCCCTCAACAGTTTTGTTGTCTGTTTAATAGCCGATCAATTAACATTTATCAATATTTGTTAATATTTAACTATGTATTGCATGATCAAATGTTGGCGGAGGCAAACTGTCCAGATAAGATATAAACGGCCATTTATTTCGGTTTCATATTAAATTGATATATTTTAAAGAAACAGAAACATTAGGGATTTGTGTTACTATTGTGAAATGAAGCACTCTCCCAACTGATTTGAGGGCAAAAATAAGGTTAGAGACTTTACGAAATGATGACACATTTGAAAGGAAGATAAGAATTTGTACATTGACAACACTTAGGAATGGTTAGATAACACAATTATCAATGGAGACGTTAGCACTAATTATTAACAGGTAAAGTGTATAATGTACTATTCCGTCTTTTCGTATTGCAGGTGAGCAGTTATTGATTGTAATGTCATTAGTTTGTGTGAGAAAATTACGTCGATGTCTCAAACAATTATGACGTTACTCTCACAAACAAATGACGTAACAATCAATACCTGCTCACAAGAGCAGATACCTCTGCAATACAAAAAGACGGAATATCAATACCACGTAACCATCTTTAAAACTGGTTTATTTTGCAACATCCTCTATTGGAATTGTAGACACCTGAAACAAAGTTTTAACATTATTACTGAAAAACAGTATGATTTTATTTTACTATGTCCGACAGGTACAATACCCGGGCCTGTACTAACAGGGTTTGTGATAGACTCGTCATGCGCACTTTGGCAGGATTTATGTGGAGCCAAGGGTTCTTGTTATGTGTACGACAGATACGAGATGGGATGGCGTCTATTCCTGTGGTGGATTGCAGTCAAGCTGTTTAGTGCCGTCGCTTTCTTCATTGCCAGCGTCATGTACAACAACAAAAATGTTTCCTCAGAAAAAGAAATCAAATTGGAATATAACAATGGGTATCAGTCAAGTGCCGACGGGAAGACAACAAACAACGGCGTAGAACGCGACACACATAATGGGACAACGAATGGAAATCCAGATAGGAAGGACACTATAACCCACTTATAATTCATGGTATTATGTAAAGATGTTTAAATACACAACTTTTAAAGTCTTAAAAGCAAATAAACAGTAAAACATATTAAAACCCGTAGAAACCATACGTGGTTGGTGTGTAACTCAGAAAAGCCGATATTATTGTTTAAAAGCCAACCCTACAGATAACAGCTTCTATAACTGATAATCACACCGCTTCAATTGGAAAGAACAATCTCTTCGATTTGAATCACGCCCAGGAAGGAATGATGTGATGTCATTCCAAACGCGTTTGGAAACATGCCAAATATTGAATATACATGTATCGCATTGTACGATTGGAATTACGCCCTAGAAGGAAGTTAGTCACGTATACTGCCTACGGGAAGAATGGCAACCTCTAGAGATGAAGCTATATCGTCTATTGTTAGAACCACGCCCTCGTCCAATTCTAAACAATGAAGGCACATCTTCTAGGGATGACGCTATATCGTCTATTGTTAGAACCACGCCCTCCAATTCTAAACAATGAAAGCACATCCTCTAGGGATGAAACTATATCGTCTAGTTAGAACCACGCCCTCCAATTCTAAACAATGAAGGCACGTCCTCTAGGGATGAAGCTACATCGTCTATTGTTAGAACCACGCCCTCCAATTCTAAACAATGAAAACACGTCCTCTAGGTATGAAGCTATATCGTCTATTGTTAGAACCACGCCCTCCAATTCTAAACAATGAAAGCACATCCTCTAGGGATGAAGCGATATCGTCTATTGTTAGAACCACGCCCTCCAATTCTAAATAATGAAGGCACATCCTCTAGGGTTGAATTCAAGTCCTAAAAATAATGAGCTCACACACTTTTGAGCTGGAAACTCGCCCTTTCATGAATGGAGCTACATTCTGAAGAATTCCATACGTGCCTCCTACGTAATAAAATTGATTCATCTTGGGTTTGAAACACGCCCTCGATGGAATGAAATCACACTATCTAGAGATGAAATCACGACCTCTAAGGAATAATATCAAATCTGCTAGTTATGGAATCCTGTCCTTTAAGTAATGAAGCCACGCCCTCGATGCTTGCAATATATATCATTTAAAACTGGACGTCAAGTGATTCATGTTTGGCAGAAAAATATGTGAATACTTATCATATTTATATAAAACAGTGCTTATATCTGGTGGAGATATGGCCTCTTTCGGAACCGTCCGTAGGATTAATGATTTGAGGACTATTCCCATTAAACTGTACTATTTAACGTTAGTATCTGGATGAATAGAAATTAGACACAAAACTGAAGGATACAAACAGTAGATATTAACGATACAAATAAGCTACGGTTACAATACTAGCAGGAGCTGGTTATAATCTTTTATCTAACATGCAACTCTTATTGAAAAGCAAATGCTAAGAGTTGCATTTTGTGTTCAGAGGATATCATAATCATATAAAACATTATCTTTTTTGTCATGACATCATTCCGAACCGTGATTTTATTTAACAGTAAGATTGTCAATTTTTTTTATTTATAATAAATACATGAATATTTAATAATATATATAATGCTGGATATATTTTACTTATGATGTGATCAATATAATTTTTGACAATAATAAGATGATTTGTTTTATCAAACTGTTAACAGCAATTAAAACAAAAATGTTTTCATCGATTTTATAGTTTATTTTTATACAAGTTTCGTTGAATGCATCTTACATTTGTAATTTACAATCACAATAGCATACGTTTAAACAAGCATCCTATCAAAGTCAACGGTAAGATAAGAAATATGTACATTTCACCCCTAACAGGTTATTTTCTTTCAGAGATATTGGAAACACAAGCAATACACTGGCTAAAATATAACAATATTCCCACACGATTAAATCATGTGGGATTAATATTATGTCTGATTTTCATTGATAACCGTACAGGTCATGACCTTTACATGAGCTTTGAACTGATAACAATATAACCTTACAATGCTGTACGACATTATCCTGATTAGTGTTAAACATCAAGAGGTATTCAGGGATCGTTCAATCTGCGATCGACTGACCCCGAAATCCTTAACAAAAATATTAATGTAATAAAACTTAAGTTGTTTTTAGTATATTAAGTTTGAAAATGAGCAACATGTTTTAGAATTAAATTTGAGAGTGTTTTGAACTTGTATTTCCTATTTCGAATTAATAGCATCACCTCGTATTTCAATCTTACGTACCTCTTGTTTCAAGGTATACGTATGCAAGCGCTAAGTTTCGCAGTGAAAAAATCAACATCATATCAAATATGTAACATTAAAAAGTTGTATTTTTTAGACGTTATTCCACAATGTGATGACAAATAACAGAGAAAGTGTCATAGATTTTAATTTTGTCGTATTATTTCTTATGTTGAGTTATGATTAAAATGGGATGTACAAACAATACAATATTTAGACCGTTTCTTTTCATTTTATGTCCAGAAAACTTCTTATATATACATATTTAATTCAATTATGTCAAGGCAATATTATGTTTTTTCTTAATAAGTGTAAATATGTAACATGAAAAAAAGAAATATTAATTCATCGAAACTGTAGATATTCACTTTTTTATGTTTTTGTACCATTCTCGTTAAATGGATTCTACATAGGTAGTAAACATTTACAGCATTGCAATCGAGAGCAAACATTCTTTCAGTTTATAAAAATAAAAATAATAATTAAAAAGCAAATAAAAAAGACATGAATTTTTTTTTATCAGAAGTAAAACATGATATACATTTCTGCCACAGCTACTTCAGTTTTCATCCTTTCAGAGGCACTGGAAAGTGAGGTGTTGGTTCAACATTATACGTAAAAACATCAAGTGTAAGATGGGAAGCGTTTTTTATCAGGTTCTTCTACAGGTCACAACCTTCATTTAAACGTTGACATCATAACGCCATACTGATTTTCGACGTAGTAGTGAATGCATTTGTTGTTTTATTGTCTTTTATTATTTCAAACATTCATTTCAGTCACTTCTGATTGATAATGCATAGCATAATACAGACAAGTACCATATTGATACTTTTATTTAGAATCTAGGGCAAAATTGTTTTTATTCCTTGAAGCAAATAGTGAAGCTGCAAGATAGAAGATGGCTGTCAGGACGGAAATGACGACCCACCAAATCATTATTCCCGAGGACATGCGCGATAGGTCATACATCATACAGAATCTGCTGTCGCTACAAGGCACCTCCGTCCAAATCTCACACGTGCCATCAAGGACAGCGCCCACCAACAGAGGTCCCGGGATCAAACCTATACATAGATTGAGTTCAATTAGTAC
Organism: Mizuhopecten yessoensis; assembly: GCF_002113885.1. Taxonomy (NCBI): domain Eukaryota; kingdom Metazoa; phylum Mollusca; class Bivalvia; order Pectinida; family Pectinidae; genus Mizuhopecten; species Mizuhopecten yessoensis. Next base: position 1,044,152 of record NW_018407511.1, read on the forward strand.
AAAATACATATCTAAATCACAAAATATGTTCATTTAATATTATTATACAATATACATATGCATGATGCGTATGTGTAAATTCTGTTGTCTACATGTTCTGGAAATAAATCATGAAAAGTGTGTTTCATCATCATCATCATAATTAAACAAGAGGCCCCGAGGGCCGGTATCGCTCACCTGAATATTTAAGCAGTCATAGCAAAATATTCTCATTAAATACTATATTGCACTACAAATATTTCCCTCGCAAACGTTGTCGGCTCCATCTGTTGAAACTACCAGCCAAATATTATTATAAGATTCTATGCTTTTTGGTTCTTCTTCAGAAGTTGTTTGACATATTTTTCCCTCTGATCTTGTAATTAGGTCAATGTCATTTTCCTTATCAAACTTTGTTAGCTCTATCCCAAAAAGCTACTAGCCAAATCTTATGAATCCATTCCATTTGGTTCTTCAGAACAAATCCTTTGAAATGTTGTTGACCTCTGTGACCTTTAAAGTAGGTTGAGGTTATTTTCATTTACAAACTTTGGTGAGCTTTATCCCAGGAAGCCACCAGCCAAATATTATAATTTTATGCCTTTCGATTATTCAGAAGAAGTCGTTTAAAGAGTTTGACATATTTGACCTCTGTGACATTGAAAGTAAGTCTAGATCATTTTCATTCTCACACATTGTTGGGCTCTATCTCAGGAAGACACCAGCCAAATATGAAGATTCTATACTTTTTAGTTCTTCAGAGGACGTCGTTTGAAGCGTTTGTCGGGCTCTATCCCAGGAAGCCACCAGCCAAATATAAAGACTCTATACCTTTCAGTTCTTCAGAAGAAGTCGTTAAAAGAGTTTGACATATTTGACCTCTGTGACCTTGAAAGTAAGTCAAGGTCAATTTCATTCTTAAACTTTGTCGGGCTCTATCCTAGGAATCCACCTGCCAAATATGAAGATTCTATACCTTTTATTTCTTCAGAAGAATTCGTTTGAAGCGTTTGACATATTTGACCGCTGAGAACTTGAAAGTAGGTCAAAGTCATTTTCATTCCCAAACTTTGTTGGGCTCTATCCCAGGAAGCCACCAGCCAAATTTGAAGATTTGTATACCATTCAGTTCTTCAAAAGTAGTCGTTTGAAGTGTTTGACACATTTGACCCATGTGACAATGAAAGTAGGTCAAGGTCATGTTCGTTCTCAAACTTTGTCGGGCTCCTACCAACGAATCTTTCAGTCAAATATCATGGCTCTATACCTGTTCGTTCCTCAGAAGAAGTTGTTTAAAGGAAAAGTTGACGGACGACGGACGCCGCACCATGACATAGGCTCACTTGCCCTTCGAGTAGGTGTGCTAAAAATGTGGTAATCAGTAAAAACAAATCGTTCAATTATTTGTCTATCAATTGGACTGCAGCTGAGATTGTTTCCTTCTAAAAACAAATCTGGTAAGCATGAACACATAAGCGATTTCAAATTTAAAATCAAATATACAAATAATGAATTCTATAGCCTCTGGTTATAAAAACATCATATTCATATAAACTGGTATTCTATAATTGTTAAATAATGATGCTTTACCTAATAATCTTAGAAATAGCCACTGAAGCCCAATTGCAAACGATCTGTGATCCTCGTCAACACACCTGCAATTAGTCAAAGTTATATAGAAATTATGTATAATGTCTTATCGTGCAACGCATAATTAGTGGTACGCTCAAAACACAGCACAATCGTCAGAAGTGATGTTGTAAATTCATCACCAACATCATTGCAAAATAAAATAACGACAAAAACAGCATTAGAATTTGCATTATGCAGAAACTAATGTTTGATTCTAACAAAGGTCGATATCTCTACAAAGTTCCATAGCAAGGTAGTTTTTTATTTCCATAACAGTTGCTTTTTAAGAACTGTCTTACAGAAAGATGGACATAATACAAATATATGTGATTGCATCTAACACTTAGTAATAGATACAGTTTGCCAAAAATGAATTACACTGCACTATACAGCTAGATGTTTCTTCCTTCTACGACTCGTAACGTGGACATCCAAATTGGACTAAACTACTGTAGAAACCAAAGGGTGGTATATCCAACTCCTAAACTATACGAATTTCAAATAGAGAGTACCGGTTATTTCAAATACTTAGTAACGTGTGTATTTAATGAACAGCGCTACTACTCAATCGAGATAATTATTGCCATTATGTTGGTAAGACACACAAACAACACAAAACAAACCTTAGCGTTGCCATAGATGTCGGGGTGACACTTAGTAGTATGGTCAGGAGCGCAACGTACAAACAAGGAGCAAGGATATTAAGGTTCGTACAATTATCCTCACATCTACCCAAAATAGCCACGGCATTTTCGTCAGTCACAGGCACATTCAGGCGGCTGGCAACACAGCTACAGTTACCATACCTCGTGTCCTGAAATATGCAGTGAAATCATACTAAGTTAATAATGCATGTATGCTGTTTAAAAGCACGTATGTATGCTAGGTAAATGGTTGTATGTATGGATGTACAGTATGTATGTACAATGCGTAGGTACGTACGTCTGTCTGTCTGTATGTGTGATGTAAGTGTTTTTGTGTAAATGTGTCTTTGTATTACTATGTACGACGTATGTATGTTTTTGTCTATGAATAAAAAAGTGAAAAAAGTTAATAATGTCAAGTTAGTGTAACATGTTAACAGGTGACAGATACTGTATTGTCACTGACTGATATCCACTCACACATGTTAGCTGAAATTATATTTTTTCATCGAAAAAAACAAAAAGATATGTGCCTCTCTCCGCTACTGAATAAAACCCAAATGTCTTGCCCATTTTGTTAACTTTGTAATAATCACACTGTGTAAGACAACACAGTTCCATTTTTTTCTAAAAACTTGCCGATACCTCTCTTTCAAGAAGGTCATAAAGTGACATGCAAAAGGGTGTTTATGATTCGGTAGATATTTTGTCTCCGGGTCTTTTGGCCGCGCATACACTTAGGCATATTTACACCTCTAACATGCATCCTTGGTAATTGTAATGCGAAAATATTTGGGAAATTGTTACTTTAAGATTACAATAATAAAATTATTATTTTTTCCCAAACAAAAAGAAACTCATTTTTTTAATATCATGAAACTTATGATGGAAATAATTCTGTACATCAGAAATATATTGAATGCACAATGATTTTCACAACGTATCGTATGAAGATGTTTTCTTTGTTCTGGTATTGTTTGTGACGTCACTATTGTTTATTGATGACTTCACTAAAATCGTTGACTAAAAAATATTGAAGACGTGATGTAACCAACGGTGATAAATACACATCAATCCGCCTGAAGAAGCCCTATAAGGCAGAATTCGAAAGGCCTATCGGTAGATCTGACAGATTTATTAATTAATTCTATATTTTCCTTCGCAAGGAATTGTTTATTTATCAGATGTAGGAATGCTTTACACGTAAGAGTACTTCCAATTGACCTTTTGAAACCATATATCTACCGCGTCGTGGACATGACGAGGTCTTAAATTAAACCAAATTGCAGAAGTAATCTATGGTTGCTGCTCCACGTTGTGATTAAAGTAATAAGGTTACAATCAGAGGTAACATTACATTATCAGATTAACACATTGTTTGGTATCTTACCTGGCCCGCTGACGCTTTTGTGCTACAACCAGCGTGACAGGCGGAGTAATACAAGTTGTTGTCCTGGCCACACACAGGAGTATATGCGCTGGATGTGCAATCACATGACCCCTGACAAGCGTCAAGGTATCCGCTTATAGCACTGGAATGATTTAAACAGGACAACATATTTCAGTTTTAATTTTAAAGTGCTAAATCATGAATGTTCTTTTTTCCATCCTTCGTTTTTAATTTGGATGTTGTTACGGTTATTAGGTTCGTCAGTGCCATGTTTATGTCGTTGTTTTATTATTTATATAAAACTTCATATTTTATGTGATTGGTTGTCATCCTTACGTTCACATCTACAAATTATTGAAGACGGATATATACAAAGACAAAATATAGCTCAAAGCCAATATCGAGGTGCAAAATATAACTCAACGCCAACAAAAAATAACAAAATATATCCCGAACGTTAACATGAGACAAAACGGATTTAAAAGGTCAGTTATAAAAAAGGAGAAGTTAAAACGATAGAAAATATATTTTAAACTCCCATTAAAAGAATAAAGAATTAGAATTCAATTTGAAGCGAAATCTGATAAGCGAAAATTTTACGAAACTAGGTAAACAAAATACATATATATATATGCATGTGATGTATGTAATAGGCTAACGTATACATACAATAGCACACCTACCTCAGGTGTGAATCATGTGTACCAAGATTCATTAATAGAAGACAACAAGATAAGAGGCAGAAGACGTCAAATATATTGTAACAAAGCTATTTAATAGCTAAAATAATATTTTGTTCAATATTTTCAGAGTTGCAGGACTGATGTATGAACAAGGAGGCGCATGGTCCAGCCGAATCTTACCTGTTATCAGAGTAAGGCACTGATAGTCCTACAAGGTTCACATTGGGGCACCCAGCAAGGAGACTAACTCCAAGCGCTGCGGACACAAGAGCAACCACCATGCTAAGACGCGTCATTCCAACGATCTCCAGTCTAAATATCCTCACAAGTACTCCTCCCATCACCATGCCAACGGCTCCAACAAGTATGAGGCCTCCTGTGTTGAAATAAACGCGTTTAAATATGACTCAACAGCATTATTAACAAGGGATGATTGGTGATACATATATCAACTGTATATAATTAATTTACAAAATAGTATTTCAAGCGACTAATGTTGTTATCTTTTTCAAAGAAATTAACATCTTTAAATTAAATTATACATGCAAAAGTGACAATTACGAACACCAGAAAGATAAACAGAGCAAACAAAAGAAGTATTATTAATTATTACACATTTATACTTTGTGTCTTTGATCACAATCTTCGGTACATGTAGGATAACTTACCAATAAGGTAACCAGCGTCATCAAAGTTAAGTCGGTACTGTTCCGCAAGAAACTTGAACGAGAAGGCTGACACCCCGGATATAATGAGGGACGATGCACATCCGCCCAGGTTTATGCACATGTATACCGGGTTTTTGATCTGATATAAAGAAGGCCTTAGAAACACAGTACAAATATAAACTTTTAAGTTGGTGTACGACAAGAAACACAGTACAAATTAACATATTTCAATGACATTTAAAAAAAATGGGGGAAAAGACCAGGTGTTCCGAAAGAGTAAGCGTATTTTGCTTCGTCGACGATATTCGCCATGTAAATCTAGGTCAAATCCGATTAATGCCAAATGCTCAAAGCCAGAACTTGGTAAGTAACAACACTGAAATGGTTGTGTACAGACATTCCTTCTGTATGACCTGCTTTTGTCTCACTTTTCCCTTTTTGATTGTATAAAGATTCATACAGCTAATATCTTCTAGAGAAAACGTAGATCGTAATTATTGGACAGATAAACTAAACATTGTTAAAAATCGAGTAGAGAAACTAAACGTCGTTAAATATTAAATAGATAAAATACCCTTAGTTAAATATCGAAAAGAGAAACTATACGTCGTTAAATATCGAAAAGATAAACAATACGTCGTTAAATATCGAATAGAGAAACAATACATCGTCAAATGTCGAATAGAGAAACAATAAATTGTTTAATATCGAATAGAGAATCTATCCATACTAGTAATTATATATCGAATAGAGAAACTAAACCTCGTTAAAAATCGAAAAGATAAACAATAGGTCGTTAAATATCGAATAGAGAAACTTCCCATACTAGTAGTTATATATCGAATGGAGAAACCATACGTCGTTAAAAATCGAGAAGATAAACAAAAGGTCGTTAAATATCGAATAGAGAAATAATTCATCGTCAAATATCGAATAGAGAAACTATACGTCGTTTAAAATCGAAAAGATAAACAATAAGTCGTTAAAAACCGAATAGAGAAACTATACGTCGTTAAATATTGAATCGAGAAACTATACATCGTCAAATATCTAATTGAGAAACTATACGTCGTTAAAAATCGAAAAGATAAACTATACGTCGTTAAAAATCAAAAGATAAACAATAGGTCGTTAAATATCGAATAGAGAAAAAATACATAGTTTAAAACCGAATAGAGAAACTATATGCCGTTAAATATTGAACAGAGAAACTACCCTTACTAGTAGTTATATCTCGAATAGAGAAACTATATGTCGTTAAATATCGAATAGAGAAATTATACGTCGTTAAATATTGAATAGAGAAACTACCCATGCTAGCAGTTATATATCAAATAGAGAAACTATACGTCGTTAAAAATCGAGTAGAGAAACAATACATCGTTAGATATCGAAACAATACATCGTTAGACATCGATGAGAAAAACAATATATCGTTAGACATCGATTAGACAAACAATACATTGTTAGATATCGATGAAAGAAACAATACATCGTTAAATATCGAATAGACAAACAATACATCGTTAAAAGCCCTGAGATTAAGCAATGTAACCTAAACAAAAATCGGTAACATATCATTATTTGAAAGATTTTTACATAGCAGAATGTGGAGTGCTTCTGCTCATCTTCTTTGACTAAGAATCAATATACAGTAACAGTTTTCACTTTGAGATTGAAAACTCAAAACCATATCGTATTACTTGATTGATCAGCTAAGAATAAAATCTACAATCATCCCAGACAATGTTTCAGAATTGAATACGTTTAATAACAGATAGGTCAATCTAAGCTTAATAAACACGGAAAAAACTTACCAATGTCAGTAAATCTTTGAAAAACGAGAAAATTATTTGCTTGGTAGAATGCGCGACACCCTTTTTGTCTTCCGTCTTCGACTCTTTTTTTGGTCCATAACCTATCGAGTGTACAAAGGTGTTTTATTTTCCTTCTCAAAATATTTCATTCAAAAAAGTATGTTGGTCTGTATAATAAATGCTTTTAACATCTTATTACAAATGAATTTGTATCTGCTGACAAAACATGGGACCTTTTTTGTCCCAAACGTTTAATGGCATCAGTTGGTATCAGCGTTGACAACCAAACATGTAACTTATGTTGCATTGTTCGGTAATATCTAGATACTGATTTACTGTTAAAAAACCGAACGTAATAAATTACCACATAAATAAAAACCTAGACAATATGTGTAAAGGAAATTAGTTTTACACCAAATTTGAGCCGGTAGCCCTAGCGTGACAGGAATACACAGAAAACATGTCGACACAACATCAACGCTAAAAAACAGTAATATAAAAGAAATGTAATAAACCATATCAAATAAAACACAATATAGATAATGTGTTAACATTAAATAAAAAGTTAGCTATTTACACGATAGGAATATTCTACAATTTATGTTTACACCAAATCGAATGACAAGAAAAAATGGTAAAAAAATGTTTGTGATAAATTGTTATTGGTATTTGAAAATATATCAATTTGCGATTGTTATTGGATGTCTTGCTACATTTCTATTCAGGTTTTCAATTGTCCTTTAAATAGAACATATCTCCTTAGTCTGGAGCAATAAGCATTTCATTATTTTAAGCTAAGCTAAGCACGAAAGTAGAAAATAGCATAAACCAAATAATAAATATCTTTAATTCTATTTTTATTTTGTTCAGACGGAACATACAGCCTCGATTTTTCGGGATATAAACAAAACCATTATTGTAATGTACACGACTAGTTGATGTTGTGCACAAAGGATTAGTTGGGGTTTGTGATATTTCATTTTCCTTTACCAATGTTTTACCTTTTTCATTCAGAATGTGGTTGGGTCATTGGGTTGCAGTAAAACGTTATCGCTAAGGGATGGACATGTGAGGTTAAACGTTTCTATGGATACACATTCAGGACTTCATACAGCGATTTGATTTTTTACGGGAATAAAGACTATCGTTTGGAGACCATATCGTGTATAAAGACCGGCATCCTCGTAATTCCATGGGTTACACTCATTACGGTATCTGCACCCGTGAAATATATAATGAAAAAATCGAAAGTCATCGTATTGATTTGTTTCAGGTAAAAAAAACCTGACCATTCGATAGACTGGTACCCGTCCTTTGAAGATTATAGAAGAGCGATATCCGACTTCAAAGCCAGTCAATTGTACCGTTATGCAGCCGAGCGATTCTTTGAATGAGCATAAAAAGATCAAACTAGTCTATTCTGTATCATTAATATGGTGGCGCGAACCGAGCCTTCCATTTCTTCATGACATTATTCGGGAGTCAGAGAACGTAAGAAAGTGTAATCTCTGGAATTTTCGAGGATGACAGACCGGGTGTGGAATATCATTGCACACACACTGTTACAGTGAATATACAGCTCATTTCACTGTTACAGTGACTATACAGATCCTTTCACTGTTACAGTGAATATACAGCTCATTACACTGTTACAGTGAATATTAAGCTCATTACACTGTTACAGTGAATATACAGCTCATTACATTCTACGTTTGGTACAAAGTGAGTTTTCTTCCATCATTTAAACTATGTTCAAATCTAAACTCATTTGCCTACCATCGGACCAAATAGGCAGTTAGAATTTCCGGATGACTGTCTGATATTCGGCGATAAGATATTCCCGATCAGCTACCTTTTCATGTAGCCATTTTGCACGCAACATATCAGAAAGCCCCCAACTCTAGACATTTCAGTAAGACACTACTGTTGGAAGGCTTTCCAATGGTAGATGCTTTTCATCTGCAAACAAAATATCATTCATCAGGGACACCATCAAACATTTTGCAACATTTGAACTGAGGTGACAATCACTTTCCCAGTAGTGTTTAACGAGTCATTGTCACTATAGTCACAGCATTTTGCATAGTTGTGTAAATGCATTTTACAGGTGTTTCAATACGACATAACCTACTCGTTTACATGTATTACGGTACTGGTATAGGTATATATATTGTTACATAGCCTTTGTGCTATGATTGGTGTATCAATCAAATATTTTTGATGACTCCCGTATTTGATTGTCTTTGTCTCCATGATGTCTCCATTTCAGAAGCATGAGCTAGTCATAGGACTTCGATAATTGTGAAGAACATGTCATAAAAACCGCAAACTGATCTTCTACTTGCCTGGCATGTGTTTTGGATAGCCGTAGATGGGGATTGCCACCAGGAGAAAGCCCACAGCGGAGATGATGAATCCCACCCACCACGCCCCAATCCATCGCTGGTCACGAGCATTGAACCCAAGACTGAAAAAAATAATCAATACAAATTAGTAAGGTGTAAGAGGCCTCCAACGATGCACTTTGAGTTCCCAATGTGAGGTTACAAGGTGATTATTTTTACCACGGCGTACTGAATCATTCATTATCTTTCGGGCTTGAACTAATAACACACACATTCCTTTACCCTTAACTAAAACATATGCATTCCTCTTTACTTAGCATTCCATTGACCTATCTTTTATTATATTAACCAACCCCCTGCCCTTAACTGAATCACTAACTTTGCTTCCATTCAATACAACGTAAATCCCTCAACCATTTATTGATTATTAAAAGCCTTCACTTAACTGAAATGAACCTCCCGCCACCATTACATATAACGAACCTCCCGCTACCATTACATATAACGAACCTCCCGCCACCATTACATATAACGAACCTCCCGCCACCATTACATATAACGAACCTCCCGCCACCATTACTTATAACGAACCTCCCGCCACCATTACTTATAACGAACCTCCCGCCACCATTACTTATAACGAACCTCCCGCTACCATTACATATAACGAACCTCCTGTCACCATTACATATAACGAACCTCCCGCCACCATTACATATAACGAATATCCCGCTACCATTACATATAACGAATCTCCCGCCACCATTTCATATAACGAACCTCCCGCCACCATTACATATAACGAGCCTCCCGCCACCATTAACTAAAACGAACCCTCTAATTTGAACTAAAACTAACAAATACACCTTACCTTAAATAAAAATCTATTCCTATTTTTTAACTGTACTGTAAACTCATTAACCGTTGACTTAACTATAAGTTAAAGCATTATTTGACCATGAAATACCACGACAAAAACCAAATGCAAAAGTTTTTGAAATGCGAAAAAAGTAGTTCATGGATATCAGCAGTTGTCAAAATAGGGTGATTCAAAAACAAAAAGATCTGGTAAATTCCTTATTTCATTCTGTTCATTTTTAGTTGTCAAAACTGAAAATATTGTCTATGAATATAATATGACTTATGAGATAAGAAACAAATTCTCGACATTTCCAGAAAACAGGTCCTAAACGTCAAAAACTGATAAAAGTCATAATCATAACTACCGAACGTAGTTAGACGTCTCCTTGTAAAAGGGTATAGAGACATCGTGTTATGAGGTTTGTTGGGAATGTACAACACCTCTCTTAGTACGAGACTTTCGAGATATCGGGACCTCTCTCCAGGTAAGATGGTATAGAGACATCGTGTTGTGAGGTTTGTTGGGAATGTACGAACCTCTCTTAGTACGAGGTTTTCGAGATATTGGGACCTCTCCAGGTAAGATGGTATAGAGACATCGTGTTGTGAGGTTTGTTGGGAATGTACGAAACCTTTCTTAGTACGAGAGTTTCGAGATATCGGGACCTATCCAGGTATGATGTTATTGAGATATTGAGTTTGAGGTTTGTTGTGAATGTACGAAACCTCTCTTAGTACGATAGTTTCGAGATATCGGGACCTCTCTAGGTATGATGTTATTGAGATATCGAGTTTGATGATTGTTGGGAATGTACAATACCTCTCTTAGTACGAGGGTTTCGAGATATCGGGACCTCTCTAGGTTAGATGGTATATTGAGATATCGAGTTTAATGTTTGATGGGGATGTACGTTACCTCTCTTAGTACGAGAGTTTCGAGATATCGGGACCTCTCTAGGTTAGATAGTATTGAGATATCGAGTTTGATGTTTGTTGGGGTTGTACAATACCTTTCCTGGTCCACTCTGTCAAAATCAACGAACAGCTTCTCTGAAAGCTGACCACCAGCGAAAAAGCCAGCAGCAACCCCAATCGCCGCAGCTGCGTACGTCAGACCTGTCGAGGGTCAAAAGTGGACAAGTCAGGACCAATAAACCTTTCAAGTTACAGCGGACGAAAAAATTGAAGATTTCTATGAAAATCTTTGTAAATTAAAAACTGATGAACACTGAACTTTGGTCGAAGTGGATGAAGATACCGTTCGAAAGTGAGCAACTTTTCTACATAAGAACATAAGAAACATAAAAACCAAACTTCAAGTTAATTTCAATTTAAAATGCAGTAACTGTATTTACCAATGGTTTTGCAATTATCAACAGGATTTGAGTGAATCCTAAAAGTTAACATTATACCACTCACCGTGACTGAAATTGTGAAACACTCTTAATCACTATCACAGATAGAGACGTAGAGTTGGTAATGAAATGAGATTTCCATTGCAGTACCAGACACAAGGTATTATTTTGTGTTGTTATTATTTACAAACACACATATGTTTTTTTTTCAATTTTGTTTGTTATCAGGTTCGGAATTCTGAGCAGAAATCAAGAATGCTGATAAAATATAAATACCGGGAAACTTCAGCATTTTGTTTGCATTTTTTCTAGAAACCCAAGAAACGTTTGAATCGCTACTGCAAAGACGGGAAATAATCTACTCGGCCCCGGTCTGAATTGACTTCTGAATAAGAAAAGTGACTTTAACATTGTGGGATTATTTTAGCCAACGGTAAAAAAACAGTGGACCATTTGAGTTATGCTCTATACGAGACCACTAACACAAAATCTTAAAGAGGAAATGACGTCACTAACCGATGTAGATAGCTGCCGTGGCTTGATCTTCGTTCTCGTGGATGTAGACCGTCCCAAGTGTAAACATTGAAGTAAATCCCAAACCGTGAAGTATCTGTGCTGCCATGAATACGCCAAGATACTTCTCTCCGCTCGATTCACAAGATGGCGGCGGTCCGCCTCCCCCGCCAGCTGCGGCAGGACATATGTCATCTTGTGACTGGGATAAATCTTTAAGAAGAAAATCAAAAATATTTTCTTTTTGTTTTAATTTATTATCGTACGAAAAATATCTTCAGATTACACAGATATTGTGAAATATATACTCAGTTGTTTAACTGCACCCCTAGAATATGTCATAGCGAAATTTAAGGCACAAAGATAGATGTTTGATTGGTCTCAGGTAAAACTACCTGACCAATCGCTAGGCTGATAACTGTCATTTGAAGATTACAGAGGAGCGACATCCGACCTCAAAGTCAGTACATTTTACCGTTACGCGACCGCGAGATTTTTTTTAATGAACAAAGGATAAAACTAGTCTTCTTGTCTGATCCACAAGGTAGCGGACACTTAGCCTTCAATTCTGCTATGACATATTCCAGGGGTGCAGATAGCGAAAGTGAGCGTTACCCGTAGAGTATCGAGGATGATGACACATGTACTTTAACTAAAGCTTACCTCCAGGTGTGTATTTCTCAACGATGTGGGGTACCACGAAGAGGAATGAGCCGAAGGCCATTATAACAGCTCCTGAAGCAACGATGAACGGTTTGTGATGACGTCCGCCGATGAAACTAACAAAGAGAACAACTATAAGTGCCCCAATGTCCTGTGAACTCGGAATGAGGGCTGACTTGGTTGAGGTAAGCTGGAACTGACGCTCTATTGACGGAAGAGCAGCACTGCCGATACCGTTGACGGCGAACCCTTCTAGGAAGCACAAGATGAATGCCCAAAAGACGAAAATCGACATCTTGTTGAACACCTGCATCCATCTGTGTATACATGTATACAAGTAGTTAAACATCGTTATGACGAAAACAAAATGTTTTTATTCGAAGTGTCGCTAAACATGATCACAAAATAACTTCATGGTAATCTACATTCTAGTGGCTCGAAAAACCGGCTTCAGTAAATCAAAACATGGATTTCAAATTTATATTTTAATATACGTATATCTTGGCGAGACCGAACCCATTTCCACTGAAGAGTGATACGACTCATTCATTCAAAAAGAATATCTGATCTGAATTATAAATAATATAGTGTACCATGTGCGTATGTATGACGGTAAACTTCAATGGAGCTGTTTAACTCATTCACCCCTGAAATTTCATAATGATCTATTCCAACCTTTGAGTTGGAAGAGTTAAATGTGTTTCCAGGGATGAATGAGTTAAAAAAGAATTTAGTATTTCAAACAAACATGCCGGAAGGAACGCCAATCGGTTACATCATCAAACATATATACGATGAAGCCAGCTGTGAGGTTTTTAAATATAGATTAAACTGATTTGCGTTCACAACGGCGAAAATGTTTTAAAGACTCCGTTCAATAAGATATTCACATTTTATATTTATAGTTACTTGTGATCAAAATGTTACGAATAATATACATGTATGTAATAGCCTAATATTTGCGGTGTTGAATTTACATTATCGTCAGTATAGACGGCATTCCTGGACCAGCATAACGTCACCTAAATGTTTGGTTCTTACAATGCTGAAGGGGTTCTAAAATGACTCGGATCTATTAACATTCATAGCCTCATGAATGCAGTTTCTTTTTATATATATATATATATATTTTATATTTTTAGACTTTATTCACACTCAATTTAAATTTGTTTTGCTAATTACCATAACAATCAGCATATAAGATTTGACCCTGATTTATATTAATGAAGGCCGAAACAACTAAATCCTGATACAATACCATTACGGCACTAAGTGTCCATTGAACAAGCATTATTGAATTTCATTTTGAATTAATTCAATTAATTTGATTTGAAAGCATTAATTGGTATGATGGATGATGCATAACTTGCCCCGCTTTCAGCTTTCCGTATCCACATCTCCTATCTATTCCGTCGTCAAACTGTTCAGGTATCTAAAAATAAAGGTGTTAGCATTTGTCAGCTTTTACAGGTATCATATTTCACCTGACTGACCGTTTTTACCTCAGACAGTTATTTCCAAGCTTATCATGAGTTTGTGAGTGATGATGATGCAAGGATCGGATAGGGATTTACTTTTGGTTAATCATACAAAATAAAAGGGTGGGGTCCAATATGGCATCATCAAAGATTTACCAAGGATTTTTCCAAGCATGTTTTATTTTTAGATGTCAGCTCTCAATAGTTTTCCCAAATTATCCAAGATGTTGGTATAGTTTGGTGAACCCCCTTTCCCCCTTTCAGTGAGTCTTGGGGGGAAAACCGTGAAAACAGTCGTTTTGGAAAACTCGTCTTCAAAATCGCGATCTTGAAAAACACCATATTTTGACAATTCTTGGGAAAACAACCGAAAAGATATTTCTTTGAAAGCCATCACCTTGACCGCCATCCTTGCATCATCATCATATTTGTACTTTTGAGAACGCATAAGGTCTATACAGTTTTCTTCTAGATCTGTACCCTAAGTTTGTCAGACAGACAGAAAAATAGAAAGATCAATAAAAATGGCATTCGTTCTCTTGTTTTCCTGTGGGTACTGTGTTTCATGAATGTAGCTGAAAAGCTAGCGAAATTATTTCCTTCGATCCATAAACGACGGCGAGACAGAGCGATATCAACATACACTCCAAATAATTAGCGACATATACACGGACTTGGATAACAAATATAATTCGGTGTTATAAATGCCACTCGGGTAGTAGAAGGACAGAATGGTCTTTTTTTCTTTTTTCTTTATGAGAAGTTGTCGTAATATGTTGGCACTAATATTACCAAACGTAAGGATTCGTAATTTGTATAATATATATGTTACATGAATTCAAACAATGCGTCATGCGAGTCAAACATACCTCTTTTGTTTTAGAATGTCAGCATCCTTTTTGTGTGTTATACACCACCTACCTTCGACTTCGAATGCACGTTGACCTCTACGTCATCTTTATCTATAACGTAGGAGGCGTTGTTGTCGTACGCGGATTTCATCTGGGATTTATATCCTTGGTACGAAGGGTTGTCCTAGAAATCAAGAAAGAAATACAGTCTAATCTGCAATGAGAACCTATCAACAGACTACCAAATTGATTAAAATCATCTGTTAGGCTCCGTTAACTTCCTACTACGCCTGCCATGTAACAGATGATTTTAATCACATTGACAGATTACATGCATATATTTGCATGTAACAGCTCTGTGGGTTCGAAAACTTCCCTAAAGATGATCGCTAGACGCGCACTGTAGCGTGCCAATATGTGAAAACAGTCCATTTAAATATTTTTTTTCCTCTTTTCACATATTGGGTTGTTTTCACATATTGGCACGCTACAGCGCACCATCCTCGATATCCAGTTGTTGCTCACTGTTGCTCTCCTCACCCCTGGGATTTAGCATAGCAATAGTGAAGTCTCAGTGTTCGCCACCTTGTTGATAAGACAAGAAGGCTAGTTCGATCCTTTGATGTACATCAAAAGAATATCGCAGTCGCAAAACGGTAAAACATGATTGGCTTTGAAGTCGGGTGTCGCCCCTCTTTAATCTTCAAAGGAAAGTTATATTGGTCGGACAACAGACAGCTGTCTTTTTGCGCCTTCGATTTCGTTATGAAATATTGCAGGAGTACAGAGAGCGAAAGTGAGCGTAACTCGTGGATATCGAGGATTGACGCGTGCATGCCGTTACATCTTTAACTCTTGATAATTGTTGCAGCGTTAAAAAGATGACGCTGCACCAAACAGTGGTTCTGTCCTGATATGACTCAGTGGTGGTGCTAGGACCCAAAGAGGTGGAAATCCAAATAGATATAGGTAATCTAAAATTAATAACGTATGATGAACCGTTCCACTAATAGATAATTTTGGCTATCAACAGGAGCGAAGCTAGCCCTTGCTTGGAGTGGATTCCCGGCGGAAAAACGAATATTCGAATTTGAAGATCTATCTGTATCCGGCTAATTTTCCAGAGGGTAAATCGTACAAATTAATAGAATAATTGAGACATTCAACAATACTAAAATTTAGTTTTTGATAAAATTTATTTATTAAATTAAATTTTCAATAAAATCCAGTGTTTATTTATTTTCTATCAGCGCCTGATCAAGGCAGTGTAAAGCTTAACAGGAGTTGTCTATCCAGCATGTTCGACCGACGAATGGCATAAGAAACTCTTTTTTGGTAGGTATGTTTATCTAAGGACTACATACAGAAATGTAATTACCTGTATCAAACAATCTAAACGGATCTAAACCTTCCGATACTAGCTTTACGAGAGTTCTGCGGAACTTTAATTAACGCGTGTTATTGTTCTGAGGTCAAGCAGACGACAAATGTCCTCCAAACGGCCATTTTACAGTATCTGATTCCCGATCACTGCGAGTCCTGGGGGGTTATAATTTGTCATTGACTACCCGACAATCGACCCGGCGTGATGATGTCCATTTACTATAAACATTTCTCTCATTTCCCTGTGTGTAAGATAGAGTTGTCCACGGTAAGAAAGGGGTGTAGTAAATTTCTTTCTCTTACCCTGGACAGGTGTATCCGCATTTTTACCGGAGTGAGATTTCCTTGTCTCACCCTAGGGCTGAGACGGGGGGATTCCCCTATTCCTAACAATGGCATGACGTCACTTTAACAATACAATGACGTCACGTCAACAATCCATCAACGTCACTTTAACCCTGAATCTAGCATGTAACGTTTTCATTACATTGTGCATATGATACACAATGAAAGAAAAGGGTAAGAGAAAAAGAATCATTCACCCCCTTGTGGGTGAGATAGTGGAATCTCAACCCTCGGGGAAAGATTCTTAAGTTGCCAAACACTCGGCAAAGCCTCGTGTTTGGCAACTTAAGAATCCTCCCCCTCGGGTTGAGCTTCTCCTATCTCACCCCCAAGGGGGTGAAAGATTCTATTAATCTTACACCCCATTTCACGTGACGTGACGTCACGAATTTGGAACTCTCCGATGCCGCAATGTGGAAAAGGCGACGTGATGAAATTAAAACCTTTTACTTTATATTTACCTTACACGTTAGAAAGATGTGATTAATTTTTCTTCGTAAACGTTGTTTGCAAATATGGTATAAACTAAATCTGGCTGGCCGATTCGTTTTCGTCTAAAAAGCTCAGGGAAAAACATTGATATTTTTCAAAATGGTGGCCAGTCCAAACGCATTTTCATGGTTTCTGGGCTCATTCTGGTGGTTGGAATGAGAGAAAAATACTCTTTCATGCCCAGGGGTGTAGGATAGGGACATTCCTGCCGAGGGGTTTTCAAATTTTGTAAAACCGAGGCTTTTGCCAAATTTGAACCTACACGTACCCTAGGGTCTGAGTCTGTAAAAATGGTAGTTTCTACTCCTGTTTAACGCTCAGGATTTAGGAGTTGGACGAGTGGTTCGCCCGTTATCAGTATTATGTGACCGGGTGGGGTGTCCTGCTGGGTGTCTTCGGCAGTATGTTTCAGTGAGGAAGCACTATAAAGTCGGCATCAGTTCCGCACTATCACAAGGAGACAAACACGGACATATCGCAGCCTCCCAAAACACACACCATATACTACACGCATGCATCTTGCATACATGAGAGGCCGTCCTTAAATAACCATAGCTGTTGATAGGACGTTAAACAATACTAAACCAAACCAAACCAAACCAACGTGTATATATAAAGACTTCGAGAAATATATCCATACGCGCAATGTACTGCATGGTGGTGTCTGTGACATCACTGATAAATTACGTGTGTGGTATTGCCTTCAGGCAGTGCCAATTTCGCTGGGAATTACATATGTTCTATTATTTTTGATAATACAGGAGGTATGAACGAGTATTGATGTAGGCATGTATATTATCTTAATGTAAATATGCATGATGAACGTACATGAATATATGTTTACATATTTATATCTATATATGTTCTATTATTTCTGATAATACATGATGAATGGACGAGCATGCATGTAGTCCTATACATATGATCGTAATGTAAACAGTCACGCCGTAAACTTTGAGTGAAATAGCATCGTATTCTGGATAATAACATCGCCGACATGTTACTTTACTTAAAACTGTGAAAAGTAACTTTTAAACACACTTACCTGTCCCGACATTGTTTCCGTGCGTTTTAGAGTACTGGTGTGGCGATCTTCTTAATTACAGCCGAAACTGGAAGTAAATACCTGGTCCTGGGCGACCGGTTCGTGGCGGTTGAATGATTTCTAGTACACACACAAAGTAAATTAAACGTGAACTCTTGACCGACATCAATCGGCTCTTAGAAAAGGATAAACAAACAGAGTCCAGTATATGTGTTTAGGTATTGGCACTTTACAATCCGTTATGTCACACACGGGTTAATGTGAAAGACACAAGAGTGTCTCGGACACTATGGACAGAGGTCCACAAATATGTACTGAAGCTAACTTAGCTAGAGTCTCTTTAGCTTAACCGAATACTTAACGAATGGTGAGCACGTGTATTCTCCTTATGTTATTTTCAAAAGACACAAATGCACTATACCAAAGTATAGAAATATTTCTCAATAGTCGACGGTGTGCTCGAGGAGGGGGAGGGTACGGGAAGGGGTGTTCCCCCTCCCTTTAAGGGGGGTTTGGGGGATATCCTCAAAAAAATGTGTTTTCTAGAACGTCTCAGAAGCGATTTCCAGTGTTCTGAGGATTGTCTTTATGTTTAATTAACAAGAAGGAAAAAAAACATATTTTAAGTATGGCCCAAACACTTTTTTTGTTTTTCGGTTCAAATTCTTTATCAACAGCGTGTTTTAGAGGTCAGATGGTATTATTATAGTGGCAACCTGGTGATGACAAATGTATGAATCCACAGGGGGCTTGTTCATTATTACCTAATTTGGCGTCCCGCCCGCAAGGGGGATACGAGAGGTCCACCGTCAAAAAATAAATGTAGGGACGCACAATATCTAGTCTTCAGACATTGTACCTACAGTTCAGTACTTCATGTAATAGTTTGTCGTACAAAAGAACAAATAACACCATAACATCGTTGCTGTTTAATTAATGAGTTACTCATGGCATCACTAAGTTGCTAAACAAACGGATAAGTTCAAATCAGTGCGACACCCAAGACCACTAGCTATATTGTCTCGCGTTTTATAATTGTTGACTAATTCACTAGTGTAGGCAATGATATATCTGAATGTCCACGCTGATTAACTCATGTAAGGGCGTGCATATTACCAGCAGTGGTACATTTGCTAAGCTATCTGGTTAAAATGGTACAACT
>NW_018407511.1:1063563-1092793 GCF_002113885.1 Mizuhopecten yessoensis
CATGCCCCCCCCCCTGGAAATTTGGACACCCCCTCCCAGATAGGTCTCTGGATATATACGCCACTGGTCTGCGAGATATTTACGATCTAATTGGAAATAACTCCATTCCGGATATTATATCATTTTCTTTTCTGTCTCTATTAGTTTTTATCTTATTCCGGATAAGGTATCTGCCGGCACTGAACTGATAATTAATTGTGAGAATTAAGAGAAACACCACGCTTAGCTGTGAAGTTCGATAGTTATTTCTGTTGGACTATGTAACGCATACCAGGTTATTACACAAGTTAGACGCTATATATATGACGTCACAGTGATCCGAATCAGATCATTTCAGGACAAGTTTTTAATTAATCATATCATTTAATACATGCCGTACGTGTTACAAAGCCCGATGCCGTTCATTTGCTGAAATTTTGAAATAAACACACATTCTCTGACGTAATTGCATATACCTTTGAAAAACGGGATTTTATACAACTAATGTTAGTGTTGTAAACATCTTAAATAGTGACCACAATGTGTAGGTAAGACTAAATCAACACAATCACCACTATGCTAGCCCCAGGTGTGTTTACCGGAGGTCTCGTATACGTAAAGCATATAGTGACCACAATGAGCCCCGAGATTGTACCTGTTCGGGGAATGAGCCATCCAGGAAATATCGTCCTCTAATGTTACCTTGCGCCCTCCTGTTGTATACCGATACAGAAGGTCACGGTTGAGATGTAGGTACAATCTCGGGGCTCAGCCCCATAAACTAAAGCGTGAATATAACTGTAAACCTGGATGTGCTTCAAACTCGGATGCAATTTGAGCAAACGGAGAAAGTTACCTCCTAGTGTCCCTTTTACACTATCGACCGAGCGAAAAAATATCCAAATACCACGACCAATTCTGGTGCAGATGAATACAACGCAATTGTAATTTTAACTTTAATCCAAGTCTATCCTGTTTAAGTTTGATCCATAATTTTGAGAATGGAAATAAAATTGGCAACCAATTTTCTTAATTATTACCTAAATCTTCAAACAGTAAAATCTTTTAACAAAAAAAGTCAAACAGATGCGAAAAAAACCGTTTTGAAAGCAATATCTTCTACAATATTTCGATAGAGTATACACTTTTGTTAATCTGAAAAAGGGTTTTGTCACTGAGATTACTGGCCTACAGTGTAATGTTAGCGTGCAACGTCAACACGTGCAGTATTTGTCTTCGATATGAACTGCAGCAGTTTCCTAAAGTAGCAATCGCGCTATCAGCTACACAAGGACTTCCAAGACTGGAAACTGTAGAGGAGGAATCCTCTTGTCCAAAAAACACTAAATAACGCGATATATTATTAATTATAACGACACCGGATATTGCAACAGAAGCCCACTTCATGTGATCATCGCCCGCCTGATAGCAATATCCGGTGTCATTAACACTGCTTTAAGGATACTGTAACCTGTTGTGATGTCAGACATGCCTATGTGAAACACGAAACACAAGTCTGAAATAAACTGCATTCTACCACAATACGCTGTGTTATTCCACTCTCAGATCATTGTATAAGCACGCAGACTGTTAGATAAATATGAGTTATATACCCCAAGTGGTATATGACTTTCAAGAGTTTTGATTGGTCGAGAAGATGAACTTTGACCGAAAAGACTTTTTCCACGTGCTTTTTGCCACCTGCTGTTTTGTTTACGTCGTCGGCTGTCAACATCCGACAAATGTTGGTGACTTTGTGAGGTTATGCGGAAAAGGGGGTTATTAAGGCAATATTAAAAGATGATACTTAAAGATTTGATCGCTAGTTTCAGGCAAAATTGCTACAGACGCACGATATCGTTTTGACGTCACACCGTCGCGTGTCCAGGTCGTGAAACCAAAACAAGATCGATCTGTCACAGTGTCGGGAAATATTTCGTTCTCCCAACTGGCGTCCCGTTATCGCTATTTAGACGGTCTGACTATGGCTGAACTTTCACTATAAACGTCAACCATAGAACCGTCACGACGAAACGTAGGCCTATGGTTTTGGATATTGACAGCGATAAGTTCGTCTACAAAGGTGAGTTACGGCGAGTTCATCACTTGGCGGGAGGCAGACTTCGAACGATATGCTTAGGCGCACATAGTCCGTGGTTAATTTATATAAATTAATGCAATACTGCTACTCTCAATATTTAAAGTCGTTCATCTATTTTATTTTTTCATTAAGTTGTTGCCGAAACATTAATTTTGACAATAATTAAATTTGTAAAAAAAAAAGTCATTTTTGAATATTAATGAGTGACTTTTTACATACTGGCCATATCACTACGCCAGACTTGTTCCTGAGTATGGTATTTATTTCACTCTCGTGAGTTAATTTTCAAAAGTTACAGAAAGACACTCGCTTGAGTGTCTTTCTGTAACTTTTGAAAATTAACTAACGAGAGTGAAATAAATACCATATTCAACAACCACTCGTTGTGTAACCTCTATTTAATTACGGTTGCACCTGTGCAGTAAATATACAAATTTTATACAATTAAGATGACCAGCTTGTGGTACAAAACTGCAACTAGTGACTTACATGGAAGGGTTTAACATATATCCTTTTAATCATAAAACTACTGATTAATTCAAAGGAAAGAAATGAATACCTCCATCAGTGGGGTAAAGTCATAGTCAGTGGAAATTATTGTCTTTTTCATGATACAGACTCTGAACAGCAATGTACATGTGTTGTGTAAGCTTTATATATTTTGTATACCTGGGTATGGGTCAGGTTTTAAATCTTTGATACCTGGGGCGTTAATTTTGTACCTGTGATGGCCTTTTTAAATCTTAACTCTTAACTTACTAGCCACAACCTTTCATCATGGCACTTTGGGCCTAGATTAAAAGCCGATCCTGCATCAATTTAACACTATAACTTAATACTGATGCTCTGCATTGTTTACCAGTAAGATACCTGTATTTAAGCTTGGTGACATTCACTATTAACCTTGATCAACAGCAAACAACATCTGGTGTAAATCCTTCCAATACAATATGTATCGATTGTGAAACTATTTACAGAACAGAAAGTATCAAATTTCACTGTCTTGCCTTGACACAGCTCTGTAGACTCCAGTTAACCAGCCATGGTCTTGACGGTCAAGCTTGCGTGCTTCCGACAGATAACTGCATGAACTGAAAAGTGAGATACCTAGTTGATGTAGTGTTTTGTTATTGTGTATACAAACTTGATAGATTAAAGATGAACGCAAGATACACACCTTTAAATTTTGGCGATTGGTGAAGTATGCCAAAGATGAATGACACTGCACCATACAGCCGTTTCTTCCTTCTAAAACTGTTTGGTGATGCAAGGGTCCAAAAAAATGGAAATCTGACAAAAAAGTGGAAATCTGAATTGGTCTAAGCCACTGTTGGAGGCGCGGTAGTCTAGTGGTAGGACGCCGGGCTCGTGACCGAAGGGTTGCGTGTTCCAGGCACGGCACTGTGTTGTATCCTTGAGCAAGATACGTTACTCCACTTGTTCCAGTCTACTCAGCTGCAAATAAGTACGTGGTTGGGCAGTGCTAGAATTGTAGAATGCTAGCTGTGAGCGCCGAAATGACAGCACCGGTTGTATGCTCCCCAGGGAGTTGAGAACGATATTGGCTGGTTGCAAAGGCCCTATAACCACGGATAATAATTTGTGAACCGCTTTGAGACGACCTACGTTATGATAAAACGGTATATAAAAACCTCGAATTATGATATTATTATTATTATTATTATTATGTTGAAACAG
Source organism: Mizuhopecten yessoensis (assembly GCF_002113885.1). Lineage (NCBI taxonomy): Eukaryota > Metazoa > Mollusca > Bivalvia > Pectinida > Pectinidae > Mizuhopecten > Mizuhopecten yessoensis. The sequence goes on from NW_018407511.1 coordinate 1,067,342, forward strand.
AAGGGAGGTACAATAGAGGAGTACTGGATAATTTCAAATTAATGTAGAGCAAAATGTGTATAGCATGAACCGTATCAACCCTCTAAAAAGATTACTGTGTCTACATTAAGTTTACGGCAAACCTGGGTGAGTAAGTAATACCAGTGTACAATGTACCTCCAACAGATACAGTATCTCATTAAGTTATTACTAACATGCACATTCATGCTCACGCGTCCGTAAATATTCTTACGTACAATATACAAATATACAGACATGCCTTCACTTGAATGTGTTCGAACTTTCCTGATGACGTTGGTTTTATGTGGTACAAGCTTAAGCTTTAACCGTTACAACACCAGACTTGACGTAAAGACGAGACAGAGACCCACAAGGTGACAGTTGAAATCATCATAATCGTAAAATGCTTGTAGTTTCCACTACCTTTCTGATATTCCCGTCAGCTCTAATGCTTTATATGATACCAATTAACGAGGGTGACCAAACAAATCTAATTTACATAGATATTTTTTTTTAAAAATCCGGGGGGAGGGGGATTTAGTATTGGTCAGAATAATTAACAAATAACATAAAATCATAATTTCCAAAACCGTTTTAATAAAGAATAAAATGTAATACTTAAGTACAACCATAATCACATGTGTTAGCACCTATCGTTAGCACAACCCAGGTAACATTATCTAACAACCATCCCTACAACAGGGCTTTTCCATAATCACATGTGTTAGCACCTATCGTTAGCACAACCCAGGTAACACTATCTAACAACCATCCCTACATCAGGGCTTTGCCCAATCACATGTCCATGTAACATAATGTAAACAAAAGTTCGAAAATAAAGGTTTTTAATTTTGTATGGCTGTAATTTTTGACAAAGAAAACAGTATAACAGACAAAATAGCACAAAATGAGTGTCAAATACATTATTGCTAGACCAAAAGATATTGGGTGTCAAATAAATTAAACAATACAAGACAATATTGTCATATTAATATTAGAAGATATAAGATGTCAAATAGTTTAAACAATACAAGACAATTGTCATATTAATATTAGAAGATATTAGATGTCAAATAGTTTCAACAATACAAGACAATTGTCATATTAATATTAGAAGATATAAGATGTCAAATAGTTTAAACAATACAAGACAATTGTCATATTTATGTTAGAAGATAATAGATATCAAATAATTTAAACAATACAAGACAATTGTCATATTTATGTTAGAAGATAATAGATATCAAATAATTTAAACAATACAAGATAAGTAGTGTCAAATTAATACAAGATAATGGGTGTCAAATAAATTAATACTCCAAGATAACGGAATCAATGGGTACTTAATAAATTGATAAAACAGTCAAATAAATGAATCAACAGTACGAAATAATGGGTTAAAATCAACAGTACAAATTATTGGAAGTGACATAAATTAATACTAGAAGTTAATGGTGTCAAATAAATTGATACTAGAAGTTAATGAGTAGCCAAATAAATTGATGCTAGAAGTTAATGGTGTCAAATAAATTGATACTGAAGTTAATGAGTGTCAAATAAATTGATACTAGAAGATAATGGTGTCAAATAAATTGATACTAGAAGTTAATGAGTGTCAAATAAATTGATGCTAGAAGTCAATAGTGTCAAATAAATTGATAGTTAATGGTGTCAAATACATTGATACTAGAAGTCAATAGTGTCAAATAAATTGATAGTTAATGGTGTCAAATACATTGATACTAGAAGATAATGGGTGTCAACATAAATTGATACAAGAAGTTAATGGGTGTCAAATAAAATGATACTAGAAGATAATGGTGTCAAATATATTGACAATAAAAGTTAATGGGTGTCAAATAAATTGATGCTAGAAGTTAATGGTGTCAAATAAATTGATACTAGAAGTTAATGGTGTCAAATAAATTGATACTAGAAGTCAATGGTGTCGAATAAATTGATACTAGAAGTTAATGGTGTCAAATAAATTGATAAAAGAAGATGTCAAATAAATTGATACGTTAATGGTGTCAAATAAATTGATACGTTAATGGTGTCAAATAAATTGTTACTAAAAATCAATGGCGTCAAATAAATTGATACTAGAAGTCAATGGTGTCGAATAAATTGATACTAGAAGTCAATTGGTGTCAAATAAATTGATACAAGAAGTCAATTGTGTCAAATAAATTGATACTAGAAGTGAATGGGTGTCAAATAAATTGATACAAGAAGTCATTGGTGTCAAATAAATTGATACTAGAAGTGAATGGGTGTCAAATAAATTGATACGTTAATGGTGTCAAATAAATTGGTACTTAAAATTAATGGTGTCAAATAAATTGATACTAGAAGTTAATGGTGTCAAATAAATTGATAAAAGAAGATGTCAAATAAATTGATACGTTAATGGTGTCAAATAAATTGATAAGTTAAGAAGATAATGAGTGTCAAATAAATGAACACTAGAAAATAATAGGCATTAAAAGTTAATAGTATAAGCCAACAGGTTTCAAATTAATAGTAAAATATAATAGGAGTCAAATAAATCCATAGTACAAATAACGGATGTCAAATTAGTTCAATCTTAAAGATAACAGCTTGGTATAGGAAGATAACCATCACAGTTTATTGGGAAGAAAACACGAACATAATTTACTACAACTTCTCATAATTTCCAAGAAATTTAATACAATCACTTCAATTTCATTTTTCCTATTGTTTAGTTAAGAAATTGCACAAAACATATCACTTTTCATTTGGGGCTTGATAAATAACAAAATAAATTGAAAACATAACAAGCACTCGCTCTATACACACCTCATAAAGGTCCAGCTTCGCACTGATAACACTTATGTTGGAATTGTTCCAGATGCAGTACCAGGAAATTTTCATTATATACTCAATTAATTAATTAAGATTAAAAGAAATTTGTAAGGGGACAGAGGGGTGGGGCTCAAAAGGGGAAATACAGGTAAATCAATAAAATCCTTCATTTACGATATCAATTGAGGAATTTTGTCCCCACCCTTATATCGATTATACAGTTACTAGGCATGAAGAGCATGCTACCAGGATTGGCCCGGAGGTCTTGACCCACACCTGGAGACTACCTCTCTGGGTCATAATATTGAAAAAGTTGAGATCCCGAGGCAATAATCCTATACAAAACTGCTGGGCATGAAGCACACACTTATGTTCTTGGTTTCTTACCCACCCAAACAGATTTAGTTCTTCTTGCAGCTTGAACTTCTTTGATAAACTGGTAGTATATAGTACTTTGCAGGTTTTATATTTAAAATAAACTACAAGGTGAGCTATTAAGACCTTGGGCCTCTTGTTGTCTGATATAATAAATAAAAAGATATTTGACAGTATATTGCAGCTGAATTTCTCCAATCCTTAGTGATGCATATATGGTACAGTAAACCCTGAACTTCCTCACTTCATAAGGAAGGTGAAGGGTTTTATTGATTTACATCTCTGGCCTCTATTTTGCCACATCCCACATGCCTTTCATTTATACAAAATGTAGTTATCTTTGCTTGCATGTTCTCTTGTTTTAAATCCATCCATTCCTATTGAAGGAGAAAGGTTTTTCCTTTATTTCCCCTATTATGCCATGGGGGTTGGCAAACCTCCATTTATACAAAATTGAGACTCCCCTTTGCCCAAAGATGATCTATTACAAATTAAGTTAGAATCACTCCATTGATAAGGAAGGGAATGATTTTGAAGATTGACCTCTATTTCCCTTATCTGGCCCCACCCCTCTGCCCAAAGATGCACTAATTTAGTTAGTCACTCCATTGGTATAATAAAGGAAGGAAAAGATTCCCCCCCTATTTGGCCCTGCCCCTCTGCCCCCCAAGAGGGGGGGGGGGGGATTACCATTTGTTTATATAAAATTGAGAATCCTTTGACCAAGGATGCTTCAAACCAAATTTAATTATAATCTACTGAGCTATTAAGGTACAGTAGAGTTTTAAAGGAAAAAGTTGACAGATGACCGATGCTTCGTTACAGCATAAGCTCACTTCAGCCAGGTGAGCTAAAAATCAACAACATAAAAAAGGCTTGCTTTTATATGTTATGTAATATCTGTATATTAAATAGTGGTGAGATTAATTATGTACAAAACAGTAGTCACACACATTTTATCAGTACATAAATTATTCACAAATACATATACATCTCATTTTTGTTATTGAATAATTACAATTTGGCAAAACTATATGAAGAATATTAAAGATCTTTCAAAACATGTGTAAGATGGGAAAAACAACCCATAATCATAAATGTGTAGTTTTGATACAAAAACAAGTAATGATAGCATTTCCTGCATATTTCTCCACTGACACAATGATATCGTAGTTACAAATCTGTTACTGTCAAATAAATATGAAAGACAAACCGCATTAATATCAACACAAACGTACTATAAATAATTGGGGGTTCCTTTTTTCGACTTCTTTTAGCAGTAACAAATTAAATATGGGGGTCCAACTTTATACTTCTCAAATCCCAACAATGAGAACTCAATCCGCAGTTGTGATATAAGCACTTCTAAATAGCATTTAATGCTTGACTAGAAAAATTCAATCCAAATGTTGATACATATTAGATTGAAAATGAAATACCTTTGAAATTGGACGGTTTTCTAGTTTTAGTTGCTATAGAAAGGATGGATCATGGTATTTAAAATACAAACCACAATGACAAAGTTGTTGTTTGATGCCGTCATCGCCTTTTAAAATTGTGTGTAAACAAGATATCTGGAAAGAAAAGAATGTTATTGAAAGTAAAAGAAAGAATATTTGTTCTTTTTCAAATACCGTACACCTGAAGTCTGACTGTTGGCAGATGAAGCAATCTTTTTGTTCTACTGCTATTTTAATATCATACCTTTGGTAATTGAAAAAAAAATATGTTTCCAAAATTTATCTTTAAAGTATTAAACATAATATTCCATTTAAATTTTAAACATAAAACAGATTAAATATTTTGTCATTTGACGGACATATGATACAATAATGACAACAGATCATATGTCTGTGGTGTATTAGACACTCACCTTCTGATACTCCAGCCCTATCCTTGAACATTTCCTCTGAAATTTTCCTATACGATGTGTACTTTCTCCGAGGAAAGACAATAGAAGGATCCAACAGACAACATTCAGTCATTTTAGAAATAGTTGATGACTTTGTAATAGGTTTCACCGATAACTTCCCACGAAAATTGGTCTTTGATGTCTGAAGAGCAGATCCAACTGATGGTTTTTCGTGAAAATCAATCTTAGATGATGAAGAGTTTGACTCTGATTTTTGGTGCCCCCCTGATTTTTCCAGATTCTTGGGGGAATAAAAATATATATATATATTTATATAAGGAGTAAAAGAAGTTGGGACCAAAAAAGAATAAATTAACATGAATATGGAATATTTTGTTTATTTTTGTTCTGAAAGTGCTTATCAAATATACTGCAAATGAATCTAAGCTTGTTTTCTAATCCCTCTGAAATGACATGTCAATGTGTTATAACCATGCATGATTATTGAATAATACTGTTCAAACTATACTGCAATAGGATCTAATTTGTTTTAGCCCCGCATGCTACAGAGCGGGAGCTTTACAGAGCGGGAGCTTCAGACCGGGAGTGTGTACCAGTTACAACAGTAGATGCGTCAATAGTAGTCGTAGACCAATAGTATGATGTCGACAACGGTGAGTTTACAGTGAGTTAAAACATTATTACAATGATGAGGTGATCTCTGTTGTCTTTATTTGTCATAATTCATACAACAGTATTATTATCAAAACCATGATGCATGCTTTCCCCTGTATTACCTCAACACTGATATCCTCCTCCACCTCAGTAAAGTCTTCTGGCACTATCTCATCAGAATTAACCTCGATGGATTCATTGAACTCCAACTCATCCTCAAAACACGGGCGAGGTACACAGGTCAGATTGACCTGTCACAACACAGCAGGTAGAATAAGGAGTGAACACACACACCTTAGCTGTACATTGGAATATCAGCTTATTACTGCGTCATCATGTATTGTTTTAAAACATAATTCATCAATAACTTGCTATAAGAAAACTGGGGGCAAGTAAGAATTACAGGGGGTGAAAGTATAGGCATATCCTTTTGTTTCATACTGAACTCCTACTGCAGTTAGAAGCAAGGAGTTTCCAAAGAAAAAAATCCTTTATACAACAAACTTTTCATAAATTTGAATTTAAAATATACTAGCGGAAAAAAGAAACTGTGCATGCGGAGAATTGTTATAGAACATGTATTACTAACTGTATATACATGAAAATTCACACACATGACCGAGTATGACACATACACACTATCCATGTGTCATTGACAGTTTTTCCAGTGCTGTTTGCTCTCTATAGGCGTTGACCAGTTTGCATGTTTTTCTCGTTCAGCCATCCAATTCGACAATGAAAGTTTATTTTTCAACTGTTGGGTCACTCTGTTGAGACCAGTGAACAGTAAAAACAGCATTATAATGTTTTAATTTGTGATTATTGCTATGCCGAGGCTCAATGAAAATGACCGCCTCCGGATTATTGGTATGCTTCAAGCTGGTATGGGCCAAGCCGTTGTCTTTACACGTTTTCATGTCCATCAAAACACAATCCGGGATTTGTGGAGACAACATCAACAGTTTGGCCACGTCGACGATCGACCTCGCGCGGGACGTCCACGTGTTGTGAGGTAACGTCAACAGGACAACCATATTCGGCTTGTCCATTTGAGAAATCGCTTCCAAACAGCAAGTTTGACTGCACGGACAATCCCTGGGTTGCTACCAATAAGCCCAAGAACTGTACGGAACCGATTGCGTGAACGAGCTATACGTCCGCGACGTCCTGCAATGCGCCCAGTTCTTCTGCCACAGTATTGACAGCCGTTTCAGAGTGTATCGTTGCGTTGGAGAACGTTTCCGTGACGCGTGTGTGGTTCCATGACGTTCTTTCGGCGGATGCAGCGTTATGATTTGGTGCGGCATCACAGCCAATGGGAGAACGCCTTTGGTGGTTGTTAACGGGAATTTGAACGCGCTACATTACCGTGACGAGATCCTCCGGACCTACGTCGTTCAATTCGTGCAACGTCACATTACGCTACAGCAGGACAACGCCAGGCCACACAGCTCGTGTCGCTATGGACTTTCTGGCCCAGCAGGACGTTGACGTGTTGCCCTGGCCTGCTATATCCCCTGATTTGTCGCCCATTGAACACGTCTGGGATGAAATGAAGCGCAGATTACAGGCATTACCTAATCAACCGATGGCGTTGGCTGATTTGGCTGCAGCATTGGTACAGATCTGGAATGCCATCCAAGAAGCATTCTTGAACCGCCTGATAGGCTCCATGCGTCGACGTTGCCAGGCTTGCATTCAGGCAAACAGTAGACATACGAGGTATTAACATTGTGAACTCAGTATTGACCCCTGCTGTGTTTACGTCACTCCTGAGTGGAACTTATTGATTCCATAACGTGGAAAACGGAATGCAACTGTTAATAAATAACAAATAAATTGTCCCTGAAAACCTTGTTGTTCTACGTCATACACCTTTATTTTTATAACACATTTTAGGCATGCACAGTTTCTTTTTTCCGCTAGTATATATTTTTTACAAACAATTTTTACGTTACCAATTTTTTTGAAAATTTCCGTTAAAGACATTCATTAAATGAATTTCTCATCTTAATAAAAACACACACTATTTTCCCCCCTAGTTTACATATATAGCAAGGATCAACACCAATTTGCTACAACTTTTGACATGTAAACCAAATCACAAAATATCACAATTTTGAATTAAACAATAGTACACAAAAAGGTTGCTCAATAGCCATTTTGGGCTGTATACATGGCTGAAAAAAACCCAAGCAGGGACCAATTAAAAGATGTTGAACATTTATATGCTTTGGGTACTGAACCTTTTTACATAAACTTAAGTTACATACTTCTGGTCTTTGAAACCGTGTCTGAGTTGAAGCGACTGGAGTACTCGTCAAGATCTTTCCCGAGTTCACACTGTCCTTCTGAAATCAAACCATACATACAAGTGTGTCCAGGTAATATCTTCGAACAACTAAAAGCCTGTTATCTCAGCAAGTTCCAGCCCCATATAACTAATCTTAATCTTTGGACCAATAGCTATAGGAAAAGCTTTTTTTTAATTTATTTTTTACACATAATGACCATGTGACCTAGAAAGTCGAAAGTGATTATTTTTATTTAATAACTTGATAGCCCTTTAGAACAGCAATATACAGGATAAAAATCTCTATTCTAAATATTACCATTCTTTGTGAAAAGTTGTTTCAAGGTTTTAACACATTTGATCCTGGATACATTGACGGTGGGATGTATGATTTTAACAGTTTAATACACCTTTCATCAAAGTGAGCTTAAAGACAAATGAAGGCCTACTGGGTCATTAGAAGAAGCTGATTTGAGTCCCCCCCTCATCCACAATATATTTTACCCATGACCTTAGTAAATCCAGTAATTTACATGAACTAAATTCACAGATGTCCTTTGCTACAGGCTACCTGTAAATATGATAAATCTTGGCATTATTGGTCTTTAGATCAAACTGTTTGAAATTTTTAAACATATTTGACCCTCATCTACCTGGTAAAAGAGTAAAGAAATAACTTTGGACAAACTTGATAGCCCTCCACCATAGAAGCTTACAAAAGCCATTTAAAGAAAAAGATGATGCTGACTACATATGTGCGAATAAGCTCTGCATGGAGCCTGGCACATTACTAGAAGAAGAATGGACACTGCATCATACGTAGGCTATTTCACCTGTTTGTGCTGTGTGAACTAAAACCACAACAGCATCAGAAACGAAGATGCAGCACAGACATCATACATTATCAAATGATCATTATTTTTCTTACAAACCTCTTTCCATATTGAATTAGGTCCACTATCTAAATAAAGGTGTTTTTTTCCACTTCCTGTCTTCGCTTTCTTGACAGGGCCATCTCTTGTTATATCCAGGTGGTCAGAGTTATTCACTAGAAGAAAATTAGGATGTGGTAGTTGAACACTTTCATCTCTCAAGGCTTTCACCCGCAAGGAAAGTATCTCTGAAGAATAAGATTGTTCTTTTCTCCCCTGTGTAGAGTTCATCAATGTCAAGAAACAAAGCACAGCAGTACTGCACTCCATCCTGGGGACCTTTTTGCGCAATTTATTCCCTTGTCAAAGTTTCAAATTATTTTTTACCCATTAAAACCTGTGTTGACCTTTGAATCTGGTCAGTGATCAGAGTTGATTTTTGACCTTAATACAATATACCAGGAAAAGATTTGTACAGCTTGACAAAACATACAAAGCGTAATGATAGATTTTCCGATGATGACTGATTTCAAATTTTTAACATTTGTTACTCCCATGACCTTGAAAGTAGGTTAAGGTCATTTATATGAGGAAGCTATAGAGCATTCCGTCCTAGGTAGTAGGTACCTACTAGTCAAATATCATGACCCTGGGTCTTTTGAAATTTAAGACGACTTCTAAAGCTTTTTATCCATTATAACTAACTGATGGTGACCCTTGACCTCTTACAAATTCTCAAAGTTGCCCTTTCACCTTAACACAATATATCAAATTTGAAGTATTTGCCTCGGTGACCTGTTTAACACGCCTATGAATCATGCCTCATTTATTTAATTTTTAATTTTTATCATATCTCATACTTGTGACAGTGAAAGTGGGTCAAGGTCATTTATTTGAGGGAAATATATAACACTAAATCCCTGGCAGCATTAGCCAAATAACATGTCTCTTAGTTTTCATGCAAAGAAAAAGTAAACGATGGACTACCTATGGACAACAAATGCCACATCATATAAGTTAAGTCGGGCACTCTGTACTAGGTGAGCTAAAATCTATTAATCTCCCGACTATTTTTCTATGTGATCAATTTCCTTTCTGTTCAAGACCCGATGAACTGCATAAGGAAGAAAAATCAGGAATGCTTTATTACTGGATTATCTGACAGGCCATAGTCATAAACAGTTCACCAGATATAATGTACTGTCTTTGATTTCAGAGTAAAATATTGAGAGATCACCTGTGTTTTGTGAACTTAGGATGGCTGACAGTGAAGGCGTAGGATTGATCAAATCCTCTGTACAGCTGGACACAAACAGAACTGTAGAACTCTTAGGTAGTAATCTCCTCTTCTTCTTGTTGATCACACTGACGGACTTCATGGGAGTTCTGTTGAAAGTGAAAAATATATTTCAGTTATGGGTTGGCTGTGAAAATAAATTGTATATGTTAGATTAAATAAATAGTTTTGTGTTTCCTTTTTCACACATTTTTTTAAAATAGTATAATAGTAATCTTATATTTTTGGGAGGATTAATTTTAGACAAGCACCATTGAAGTATATAAAACATGTCTCTATAGAGAGATGAAACCAGTTTGCAACAATATGCATAGCACATGAAAAGTTTAGCTGATTTACCAACCTACCCTAATTAAGGAGCCAAAAGCAAAAACTCGACATAATCATCTGTGGCCTCATGCCTTCTTTCTTCAAAACTTAAAGATACTTATAGTATTTCCTGGAACAGGATCTGCATGTTGTGGAGACCTATCAGACTCAAGCACATAATTAAGGCTATAGAAATGTACATATCTTATTCTGAAAACAAGGATTGGATTATTTTGATGTTCACTTTGTACACATTTGTACAACCTCTGAACTCTCCAAAGAGGAGGTCTACCTAATTTGACTTCTCAAAAGTGGAGTAAAGTCATATTAAGACTGTGTGAACAATTTCTGTGGCATTTTTGTCCATGGAGAATGTTATTCCAATGTTACCTAGAAGAGAATCTGAAGGTTTAATGAAACATTTCCATGATATGACTTACACAGCGTCTGGTTTAGTCTGTCTTGCCTTTGGAGTTTTTTCCTGTACGAGTTGTATGTGCCCTTGTCTATCTGTGTAAAAGAACATAACGCTTTAGTTATTCTGCTCCCTCGCCTTTTCTACACTTTTTATACCTACTCAAATGTTTCGACTGCTCTGTATACACTGAAAGAAAGGTTAGCTGTTTGTTCTTTATAGTATTATGGCCGTATGATAGGAAACCATCAACTTGGGTGTGCAGACCTTCACTGAACAACACCCACTAGCAGACATTGGATCTCATTTTCCCTGGTATTTTATAGTCTTTGTAGAAATACTTTTTGAAGCAAAATCATGTTTAACAGGGTAACTACCAGGAACTTATAGTACTGAGGCTAAAATTAAATAGCTTTTTTACCAAAAGAAGAGATTTTTACCTATCTAATGAATGTCTGCAATGAAATTATAGAAATAAGATCTATCTCTGGCATAAAAAGCTAAATGGGCCTGTATTACTCACCTGTTGTTCAATATGGTAGGCAAAAACACTCTCTTATGTGACCTTTAAGGTAGGCCAAGGTCAAATTTATTTAAATAAAGTTGATAACAAGCAAGCCTTCATGCCCCCTGTTACCTTAAAGGTGAGTCAAGTTCATTCATTTGAACAAACTTGATAGTTCTTCATCTCAGCAAGGCCTGTTGATTGTAAGGTGTAGTTTCAGAGTTTTAATATTTAACCTTCATGACCTTGAAAATGGAGCAGGGTTGCCAACCTCTTAGGAGTCCAGTGTGGGAGATCTCCCTCCACTGGGTTTTACAATGTGTGAGACTTTTGACGGCGTCGCGGCGTAACGTCGTTTTGGGTGTTAAGATAACATTTACAAATGTATCAAACAAATCCTGGCTTTCTCTGACTACTATAGCATCTGCATTGTTGATATTTTCACTTCAAGATCTTTGTAGGAAAATAAAACAAAACATTTTTTGTAGATATATAAAAGATTTTTATTTATCACACAAAAAAAACTGACATCAGAAATGCAACACATTATATAATTAAAGGCCTTTCTTGTAACGATTCCACCCTTGGCTAGAACAGGTACCAGTCTTTTTTTTCTGTATTTCCATGACCTGTTAAAAAAATAACAGTTCATATCAAAAGTAAGAACTTTACCATAGTAACATGAAAAAGTTCATAACATGAAAGATAAAAAAATATATGATAATTTGACAGTTGAAAAGTATTTTACAATTACTTCTGGCTACTATCCTAAGCAACAAATAACAGTTAGACCCTTAGCATTTATACCACGTTTGCAATCCGATTTGTTGCATGAACATGTATTTGACTACCTACGTAGTTTGTCTATCCAACATGCCAAAGCACTTCCCGAAACTCGTTATTTTTTCATCGCATCAGATTAAAATTGTTTATTACTACAAGTCTCAGGTGTGTTAAATCATATACGCCACTTTACTGCAAAAAATAACTTCAAACTTTTCATCAGCCATTAGCAACTGTCTGTTCGTGATTCAATAATCGTTTTCTCTTAATATTTGTGAAGGCAGGACCTAAAAACAATCTCCTAATACACGACGATATTATTAGTAAAACTTTCTTTTTCTGTGCGATAGGTACGTTCAATATTAAGTTTACGAATGAAAACAACTTGATTGATTGATTGATAAGTTTTACGTCCGCTTCACTACCGTGTAGTTTGGTTATTCAGCAGACGATTGTGAAAACAACTCACCTTATGATATTTAATTTACATTCGTTCCCACCGGATGTCAGCGTCAGCTCACTTCCAAAGCACAACGTTGCAATAAGAGTTATTCCCCTTTGTACGACCCAAGCTAAAAATTGCCGATTTCTGGCTTCGCGTGTGATAGAGGGAGAATATTTTCGAATGCGTGAGATTTATGGCTCACGTGGCGTGAGACATGATTATGCGTGAGTAAGGTCGTCTCTGCGTGACGAATGCGTGAGATTTTGTCTCACGCCGTGAGAGTTGGCAACCCTGATGGAGCGACATTATTTATTTGAACAACAAAAATGCTACTGGCCAAATACCATCACCCCAGGCCTCTTGGTTATTCCGACAGAAGAAGTTGTTGAAATGTTAATACAGTACATTTTAATCCAATGACATTGAAACTAGGTCAAGGTTATTCATTTGTTCATCACAGCATGCTACAGGCCATATAGCATGATCCTAGACCTCTTTGGTTATCAGAAGAAGTCGTTTATAAGTTTTAAAAGTTTAACCCTTGACCTTGTTAGAGAGTGAAGGTCATTCATTTTAACAAACTTGATATTCCTTCATCATAGCATGCTGCTGTAAACCACTGTCATCACCCTGCTGGTTATGACATCATATTCAGGGATGACACACCATTGCATAAGCTCACTTTGATCCAGGTGAGATAAAATCAGTGTAATATTCCAATGAATTAAGACCTAAGGAAATCTAAATAAAGCAGAAATGGCGTCAGCAGACAGGATTTATAGGTATTGATATACTTTTGTCTTATAATACTAATAGACCAATTTTCTAATACAGAAATGAACTTAATAGAAAATTAATATACAAAATTGGTAGTTTTAAAGACTCAATGATTACCTTCTACACAACTCAATTCTTTGATTTCAGAAACATCCAGTGAAAAGTTGGCTTTGTCAAAGTCAAGTCCACCGTTTTTTTTTGTTGAGCTTAAACAATATGGCACTTTATCAGCCATGGTCTTGGCATGATCCACACGAGTTGGTTGCTCTAAAACAACAAGAAGGTTCCCATATATTATGTCAAAATAGAAATCACCTGTAATTCTGGTTTTTACAAAATCTCCCTTTTTTTAAAAAAAAAATTGGCAGGAAGGGTTGGGATTATTGAGTGTTTTATCAATTGATACGTATATTTCAATTTTTCAATCTTCCTGATTTTTGAAGAGCTATTTTTAGTTTATTTTTTGCTGTATTGACCCATTTTTTTCAAGTTTTAAGGCAATTAAAGAAAATGTTTGGCTTTTCAAAGCATTGAGTATACAAATAACAGTAGTAAACTAACTTTCCACAGGACAAATCCTTTCAATGACTGACATGTCTGGTAATTTCATCATGTCAATATCCAGACCATCCTTTCTACGTGTTGAATTCATTCGCTGCACTTGTCTGTCACTTCCAGCTGTGATTGGTGAAGCTTTATTACAAAGAATGGCTCTCTCTATGAAATTTCAACCGAAACAAATTTCAATGTAATTGTAAAACTTGAAAAATCTGTAAGTGATTTCTTGATAGCTTCTTCCTAAGCTCAAAATTATTTTAAAACTGTGGTGACAATTGATAAATTTCCAGAGGAGAAGTCATTTTAAACAATATGGCCAAATTACCACCCTCCAGCCGCCGCCTCCCCCTTTCCCGTTTCCATTAGCCAGGAGGTCAGCCCCTCTGTTAGTACAATTTTGAGCTAAAAATATCAAGGGTAGCATTGAAATAATGTTGGGTTGTTTCATTTGACCTTTCTTATAGTACTGATTTTTGAAATATCACTGAAGCTAAGAGAAGTTGTTTTTTGATTTTATACTTACCTTTACCTTGTGCAAGGCTACTTGTGATAACGGAAAGATCCACGGGAAAATTAGCCTGGAAAATGCTGAGAGCCCCAGGCCTCTTGGTAGAGTTTAAGTAGCCATGAGACCACCTGTCCTTCTTTGTGTGCTTGGTTTCACTCCTACCCGAGTTCTGTGATATTCTCACCAAGTCGTTGTCACGGGTACCTAAACCATTGTAAGATATTTTTTTAAGATAAAATTCTTGAGAAACAAGTTACCAAATTTAAACTACCGGTAGCTGTTAACTATTGGTATGTACACCTTTTGTAATGTTTTAATAAAAGGTTAAGTTATAAAACTTGCATAAAAATTAATGACTCACTGTTAATAAAATCCATAATTCAAAAATTATCAATTATTTTCCTAAATAGAAAATATGCATGTAAAGTGGATTGCACTATTAGCCCATGTGCCAAAGAAAATTAATACATTAACAGAAATACATCAATAACAGTATTCCAAGCTTAATACATTGACCTCCTCTTACAGGACTATAGTTCCCTAGATTTAATACATTTCTCTTCCTCTCTCAGGACTTACAAATTCCCAGTCCTGACGGAAGTGTTATTGTAGTCGGAGTTCCATTCGGATAAGTTAGTTTTTAACAGCTTAATCTCCTTTCTCAGGACTAGTTCCCAAAGCTGAACACTCCCTTTCTCATCACTATTTTATCACTGAAGGCATGTGGTAATTATTCATAAAGTCACCTGAATTTGCTCGTTGACCCACGCTGGAAGGGCAGCTATTAATCTTTGTTTGACTTGCAGTATTTCTACTGGAGTGGCTAGTGGCTGGACCTGTCTGACCAGTGCCTGAATCGGTCACCCAATCATATGTGTAGGCATCACTGTTGGTTTGCTCTGTTGAAGATGACTTCCTGTTAACATTTTCTGTAAAATTGATAAAGACATCTCTATGATATTTTATCTTCCAATAACTTAGATAAATGTTAATTGCAGTAAAACATGTCTAAATTGAAGGACAATATAACTACGAGTGTTAGTGTATCAACTAATCCGAATTATTCTGACGTTTTATCAACTTTTTTTTATATCGGTCTGTCGTCGATTAACGTCAGAACTCTGGCCCTATAATATGCTTCCACACACATGTTGCACATGGATCGAAAGATCTATTCTTTACTATCAGTTTGAAGTGCGACCCAGGCGCAGGTCGCTAATTTCCCGCATATTATAGAGGGCCAGAGTTCTGACGTTAATCAACGACAGACCGATATAAAAAAAAGTCGATAAAACGTCAGAATAATTCGGACTATGTATCAACTTGCTAACAAACAGACACGACAAATTGTTACGTCTTTCAGAAACACACACTTCCCTGACTATTTCAGTCTACCAAGCAGTAGAAATGGGTATCCAAATGCTGCAAGATATATACTTTGCTTTTTACTGTCAAACTAACTATGAAGAATTTGATGCACCAGGTTTCTGTTTCAATGTAATATCTTATTTTCTTAGCCACTTCTCGTACCTATAGATACTGAAAAGAAACTGACTGAAGACCTTTGATAATAACCCAATCACCCCTAAAGTCACATTTCAACCTTACCAAATCAGAGACTGGGCAAGTCCAGTTTAAATATGCAGGGATAAACAAGTTAAATGCACCAACAGCCTTTATTTATATGTAAAATCAATCTGAATTACCTTTACTAAGAGATGAAATTCTCTCAGAACTTTGGG
The DNA here is from genome assembly GCF_002113885.1 of Mizuhopecten yessoensis. Lineage (NCBI taxonomy): Eukaryota > Metazoa > Mollusca > Bivalvia > Pectinida > Pectinidae > Mizuhopecten > Mizuhopecten yessoensis. Next base: position 1,083,574 of record NW_018407511.1, read on the forward strand.
TTGTGGTCTGTGATGTATGATCTCGTCCCTTGACTTGACTGGCCTGATGACTACCTGGACGTGAACCACCCGTGTCTGTTACCCATTCATAGGTGTAAGTGAATTCTTCACTGGTGACAGGGTCTATGGGGGACATTAAATGTTCCTTTTTATTTTCTGAAACAAAGCAGAAATATTAACTTTGAAATTTGCATTTGGAATAATGTTATTGGTCAAAATCATTTTTAAAAGTTCTAGTTTTAATACATATCTCTGTTCCAACAAATTACGATATTGTAGTTGCCAGGAACAATTTGCAGAGATCCATACTAAGTGGTGAATTTAAAGGGAGTGCAGGACATTTTGAATTTCCTATTTTGTACAACAATTCTTGATTTTTCCTTGCCAAATGAACAAATAAATCCAAGTTAGTGTTAATTTTACATTGAACAAAGAACCAAAACTCAGTGGGGTATGAGGCTATGGTTTCAATAAATAAGAGTCAACCATCCTACCTGGTGAATGAGTACTTAAAAGATATGCTGCTGACAAGTGACTCACAGTGATTGAAGGGCTGCATGTAACTGTGTAAATTAATATGAATGCACAAGACCTGATTTTGTTATATGTCACCTCATCATCCCAAGGGATACTCACAAGCAAAACTAGGCATCTGTAGGTCAGTGAGAAAATGAGACATGCTATGTACAAAGTTTGACTGACTGACAGGGTTCAAACTTATAGCCTTCTCTGGTAGTAATTGCAGGCAACATTTTTATATACATGAACTCCAGAATTTTTGAACGTGTATTGTTAAATAAACAACAATATGACTCCCTTACACAACAAACCTTGTTTTTCATCTATACATTGTGTCTTTTTTAATGTTGAAGGTGAATGTAGGGACAGCCTAGAAGCCAGAAGATCAGATCTTGAGTGACCTTTGGACATTCCTGGTGCTGTGTGACCTGTGGACATTCCTGGTGCTGTTACAATATTGTCCGTCTCATCACTGGATTCATCGTCTTCCTCCATGACTTCCTCAGCACTCAGGTTCAGGTAGCCTGGCATCTGACATCCTGATTTGATTCCTGAATTGTGCAAACAAGTGTCACCATACAGTAAAATGAGGCTTTTTAGCAAGGTTATTGTGAATATTCTTTCAATTAACAAAGCATATCATTTCCTAGTAAAGAATGGTCTACATTGTATATAACACTAGAAAATGTTTGTAATCTTTTTATGGAAATGGAGTTTTTTTTACCTGACCTAAGTCAATGAACCAGAAAATAAAGGTCACATTTACCTACATGTCAGCTCTCCTAAACATATACTTGTATATATAATTGAATCAATGGAGCTGAAAGCAAAGTCTAATCAATAGTCATTTAATGGACAGATATTTGTAATATGTTTATTGTATAATCCATCCCGTCAAACATTTTAACTAATCAAATATTTCTTAATCATCTCTGACATCCATTCATGTTTTTTGAAAGAAATAGCATTTGTAGTAAAATGTATTCAATGTATAACATTTTTCAGAATATGTCAAATACCTGAACCTTTTCTATCAGGCTGATGTTGATTCTTGTAGGTCATTTTTGGCATCAGTAGAGATATTTTTTCTTGCCCTATGATTGAATTAAAGCCATATTGTAATTAGATTTCGTTGTTACTGTTGGATCAAGCAGTTGTTTCACCACTTTGACTTCTAATAAAATTAGCATTAGAAAAGAAAATCACTACAAATATTTATAATATGCCTCAAATAACATTTTAGCTTTTCACCTTAAAACATCTATGCTGATTGATTTCTTAAACAAGAGGCCCTGAGGGCCTGTATCGTTCACCTGGATATCTAAGCAATCATGGCAAAATATTCTCCAAATGAGATCCAAAGGAATATGCCAGACCCAAATGCCAATTCTTGTAGTATGTCTATATTAGATTTTTCATACCCAGCAATTTAATGTATGGTTATGGGGTGGGGATCTCAACTGTTTCCAAGCTGTGACTAAGAACCTAGATCCCTTGGATTGTGGCCAGACCCCAGGATCAATCTCAACCGTTTCAAAGTCATGACCCAGGGGTTAAGTCTGCAAGGGTGGGGCAGACGCTGGGATCAATTCTAATATCATGACTGCATTCGTCTCTTTATGCCAAGCATTTGTATATAAGTCTCCAAGGGTGGGGCAGACCCCAATGCCATCCTGGAAGCATATGTGCATTCATATCTTTATACTCAGCAATTGTATATATGTGGTATGCATGGTTATAGGGTGGCGATCTCAACTGTTTCCAAGCTATGACTAAGAAACTAAGTCCCTAGGGGTTCGGTCAGACCCTGGGGTCTATTCTAATACCATGGCTACTTTTGTCTCTTTATGCCAAGCATTTGTATATTTAGTTCTGGGGTGGGGATCTCAACCATTTCAAAGTTATGACCCAGCCCCACCATTTGTACAATTTTGAATCCCTGCCTCCCATTAATACTTCTGCCCCCTTTCTGCCCCTTTCTTTCCTACAGAAGAAGAAGGATTTTAAAGAATTTACTATATTTCCCCTATTTGGCCCTGCCCCTCAGCCCCCAGGGGGCCAGAAAGTTGGCGGATGCCGCGCCATGGTATAAGCTCACTTGCCCTTTGGACAGGTGAGCTAAAAATGATACGAGAAATCACACAAAAAAAATCCACAAAAACACTGAAATCTTATTTGATGACTTGTACAGTAGACCATGACAAAACTTACACTAACAATGCCAGAACACCAATACATAACAGCTACATGTAACGGGAAGTAGATCTTTTATATTGACCCTACTTTGATTTTATAACATGACAAAATAAAGGTTCCACGATACTCCAAGGGTTACGCTCACTTTTGCTCTCTGCACCCCTGGAAAGTGTCATAGCAAAATTGAAGGCTAAGTGTCCGCTACAGGTAGTTATTTGATTGGTCTCGTGTAAAAATACCTTACCAATCGCTAGGCTGATACCTGAGCCTTTGACGACTACAGAGGAGCTAGTGTTGGGAATCACTTGTAAATTCATACTCAATCATCACTTCCAATCAAGTGACTGATGATCAACTAATGATCGATCAAATTGAACTTAAATTCAGAACTTTAAGGTTGTATTCGCTTTCCAAAATCTACTTTCACTTTCGTTAACGGGGAAACCCTGACGTTAGAGAATTTCGCTAATAACACAACATTCATACAAAATACAATAAAAATGAAATTGATGATGTTTGCAATATCAATTATGCTGTGACAGCTGCATCTCGTATTCAGAAATGCCACGATGGATTGGTATTCACCTGATGACACCCCGTCAAACTTGACGTTTTATTTCTAAGATAGTCCACACTTTCGCAAAGCGTTATATTGATATCCAGCTAAGGACAAACAATACCTTCCAAACGTTTAAATCAGTAGCCCCCGGATGATCATAGAGTTTAATCACCGGAATGTCCTAGTTAGCCACAATCAGGAACCGTCGGCACTTTCCGTAAACGAGAAAATACTTGTCGAAACAGTTTCCGCTCAATAACTTCAGTAATTTTGAATAGATTCATTTCAAACTTCATAGAAAGGTTCATTTCCATGAAAGCTTGCACAAGTTCGATAACCATTATCCACCTGTTTTGTTAATACTTAAATTAGTCGAACCATAATCGATCATAGAAAACAAGAATCGAGTAATGGACTTTCAGAGACAAACAACCAGACGTCGACTAAATCGATTAATCGGAACAACACTAAGAGGAGCGACACCCGACTTCAAAGCCAGTTAATTTTACTGTTATGTGAACGAGAGATTCTTTTGATGTACATCAAAGGATCAAGCTAGTCTTCTTGTCCCATCCACTAATTGGTGCACACTTAGCCTTTAATTCTGCTATGACATATTCCAGGGGTGCAGAGAGTGAATATGAGTGTATCCCCCTGGAATATTGAGGAAGACAATATTGTAGATCTGTCTATACTGCTATGTATGGTCAGCTTACATGTCATGTCCTGGTCTCGTCTCGGAAGCTCGATACTGTCCTCATCACTATCACTACCTCTAACCTTTGTCTTTACCCAGACCTGATTGGCCTGCTCAAGCCCATGTTTAGGAGTGGACTTCATCTCCTGAACTGGTTGGCTTTCTTCTTTTCTTTGCTTTGCGTTTTCCTGAACAGGGATTCAAATTGTTATAAATGGTGTATTATTATAGTTATAAACATGCTTTTTGGTAGTTATCTTCCCAGATTAATTCACTCCAGTTTTAGATCATGTGCTGTCATAAAACATAAAAGAAAGGTAAAGAGCAATAAAATATGTAACAAGTAACGGAGCAAGACCTGGTTACCTCAGTCGACAGCTTAAATTCAGTATATTCCCAACTAAGTGCAAGTAAAGGTTTGGATGTTTTGGAATCATAGCACAATGCATAACGTGATCTCACTCTGTTACAGGTAATGTTCACGTCATTAGTTTAAAAAATATTTATTCTGATCGTAGCTAGTATACCCAATATCCTGTCCTCATTTAATCTTGCAGCTGCCCTACTAAAGCTAAGTTCAAATGTTTCTGCATAAACAATTTTTAATGTAGCCCGTGCTAAAAAGAAAGGGAAAGTATGTTTCACAGTACTAGTGTTGATATATACATTATATATGCATATATTTCAATAACTATCCTTTTCACCAACAACTGTTGTTACACAACTAAACAATGTGTCACTGTCTTATTTCACTGATTTCATTTTAATTGTTTGTAGCTAAAACGTAGTTACAACACATAAGGTGAGTTGGCAACTGTCTGTCTAATGAATATTTTTAGTTGCATCTAGGAAAATCTACTTACAGAAATTGAATACAACAGCAGTTTGTTTTATTTTTAAAATCTCACCCCTAAAGATGTGTTTAGCTGTTTCTTTGCCACTCTTCCTCTGTCAGTTTTCCTGGGCTGTCTTTGTTTGGGAGTGACATTGCCTTTCTTTCTTTGTATGGTACTTGGTGCCTTCCTGTATGTATGCAAATATGTATGAAAGGTATAGAACAAGTACCTGTATATGAATCCCTACTCTGGTATTTAAGCAGAAGTCTTTAAAGAGGACCCTCTTTTCCCTTCTACCCCCATGGGAGGCACACACTTGTTACTTATGCAACGTTGAATTGTCTAGCCAATAGATACTTCATTACAAAATTGCTTGATAAGTCAAATTTCTTACTTGAGGACAGGCATTTCTAAGATTTACTAAAATAACCCCAATTTCCCGTTTCAGGTCCACTCCTCTGTCCCTAGAGGGGACGCATTTTCTCTATACAAGTCAATATTAAATTCACTTGGCCTAGATATACTAGAGGCCAAAAAAGGTCAACTTAACTTAAGGAATAGTCTATTAAAGATACACCCCTATCCCCTCTCTTTGGTTCTGCTCCTCTGTGCCCTTCCAGCCATGTGAGGCCAACAAAATGAAATATGGCTCATTGTATCACTCACTTATTTTGTTATTTGAAACAGACGAGAAGTTGAAATATTTCCCCTTAATTGAGGTTATGGTAGCATCTTAGAGTTCTTATTGACACAAAGACTTCAAAGAACAATGCTTAGTATGAGCAAAATCTGTATGACAATTGGCTAAAAATCTGGTGGAATGAAAATAATTGGAAAACGCTTTAGCCAGAGGACAAGGGTGGTTATTATTCACATTAATAGTTTTCATTACCATTGGCCATATAGAACTTGAGAAGTTATGATGTCTCAGCCAATGAGTTGTAGGTCCAAATAATAAAAACACTTAGTCAGGTTCATGAAAGGAAAATTTTTGAAAACTTTTGTCAAAATTGCCAGGATGAACATTTTAAAGAAACTAAAAATGTTTTAAACAATCAGAGGCCCATCATGTATTTCAAATGAGCTAAAAAATATAACATCAGTCATTTGAACCAATTTTGGATAACAATCACTATAATATTAGAGGTGAAGAAGATGTTGAAAATGTTTATGTCCAATTAATTTTAGTTAAGGTGAACTAAAAAAAAAAATCAAAGATGTTACCCGACAACATTTAGTAGTCCTACAAACCCAGTAATGTTTTTTTCAAACTTTTCTTTGGTAATTAGGTTTACCTTTTATTGTCTTTAATCTCTTGAAGGTCATTAGAGTCGTCTGAAACAAATGTAATGCAGTTTTTGGAGTACCAGTTCCAGAAACATATTGAAAGCAAATCTTCACTAAGTCAAGATGATATATATGAAAAATAAAATAATTTCAAAGTTTATAGAAGACCATCAAAAATTTGTTTTCAATTTAAAAGAGTATTTCATAATTCAGAATGTCTATAAATTACATATATATATCCTTTGATCTTGGATAGGAACATGTATTCTCTTATTTGATGTTTGTATAAAGTTTAATCAAAATCCAAGAACAAATAAATTACAGTAGCTTGAGTGATGTCATTGAATTAGTTGACATTTATTTTTAATAATATTTGTAGTAATGATGACCTTGGCCTCATGATATGTCTTATTAGATATCAAAAGCTACATGAAATTTACTTTTCAACCAAATAAACCAAAATATCATAAAAATTAGCTGTTTCTACAGCAAATTATCAATTTCTTACCTGAAAGGCTGAAATTGGTATTTTCAGGAATTTTGGATGTCGCCAACTTGTTCTGTTTCTTTTGTATGAGAATCCCTCTTGGCCGGTCCTGGTTCTTGGTTCTACAGCCATAGGTCCTCAGGCCTGGATGTTTGGGGGAGAATATTGCATTTGAGTCCATAACACCTGAAGAATAAGATCACAATTTTGCACTATGTGGTAGAATGCTACTTTTTATGAAAATGTTACCTTTTCAAACGGTTTGAAACCTGAAGAAACCTAAAATAAGATATTTGTAAAACTAACTGGATACTTATGACCCCTAATCTCATACTAGTCACTCAGAGTTTTTCCATTGATAGATAAAAATAACACTAGCATATTTACCAACAGGTCACAAGACATCTTTCTTGTGACCTGAAGTTAATTACTTTCCAAACATTTTTGAATACCGAGTTATATTTTCCTCCATAATATACAAACATATGTTGATTTTATCTATTCTACAAAGTAAAATGTAATGAAAGTGTTTTTCGTGTCTACTTAAGTGTTTGTACACCTGTGATAAGCACGGTGACCTAGTTAATCGTATTATTTTAATTAGACTGGTTTTTTTGTTTAGGCTAACATTTGTCACCTAATGCCTATATGTTCATTTTACAAGCTGCAAATTTTTAACATTTCTGACCTGGTTGGCAGTTGTGCTATATTGCCTATTTAACCTGGGGAAGGATTTAACATTTTTCACCATTTGGTTGACAGGCAATAGACCATTTACTCTAACGTCATATTAGTCAAATCCAGCTGATTGACATTGCTCGTCAACACGTGAAATCAGCATTTGACACATTACAAACACTATTTCAAGCCACCTTTGGTAACAGTGTACAGTAGCGTACGATGGCCATGGGTGATATTTTTGTACAATGAATAACCCATGTAATATTACATGTATTAAAATTTAAAAAAAGATCAGCACTAAAATTGGCATATACATGAGGAAGTGAACTATGTGGGCTTCATATCTAAAAAAAATAAATGGTTTGAGACTACAATTTTGGGCATTCACAAATCTGTGTCTACACAACAAAAGCTAGCTTTTCATGTAGTCTATTTTTGTACTCGGCACATGTGTAAATATTGTGAAAAATCCACCCAAAATGACCTTTGCTAAAACCTGAGTATTTCTGTTACCAAGTAGGCGATATTTAATTTCAGACAGGTTTTAAGAAAAATATTACTACTTGCGGGGTCAAATTTTGGGTCAAAAATCACGTTTTTTTTGTGCATATTTTGGTGTTTTTTGATGTGGTAACCATGGTTTTTACAAGTCCCAAAACTGGGGAAAACAGTTTTGGGAAAAAAACCCAGTCTTCTAAACAAAATGTAACCAAAATGTAGTTTATAAATATATATATATGTAGGTGTGTTGTACAGGTTGAATTCACTATCCATGTTTATCTGAGACATGGCCTTTATTTTTAGAATCAGGCCATTCCTACTAGTGTACTCTGCTACCTTTGCGGTTAGTTCAGCAGAACATTCTGACATTCTTGACATGTTGGAAGTAGAAGTAGAACCAGTACTACAGGTTAAAAGATATTTTTTTGTTTGTTCCCTCGTCAATACATACCACATTTGATTAAATGGATGAACCCTCTTCCAGCATGATTACAAGGAAAACCAATCCCTGTGATCACATGTTTACATTTGCAGGGCAAGTTTTTGGAGAGCATTTTTCTGTTGGAAAATGATACATTCATGCACATGGTCTATCGTCCAACAATACAGTCAGACGTGTAGCTGCCACGTAAGCAAATAAGCAGTTGCATGCACATCAAAAATTCAAATGTACTATTATATTTTTATATATTTATTTATTTTTGTAGCCGGAATAGTGATTAAATGATGTGTGGTTCAATTGAAAAATATATTAAATTTAACTGTACAACCTACAGCCGACTATCACTGTATCCAGAACCTAGGGTACATGGTGCCAATTTTATTATTAGTATTTTTAAAGTTGTCAACATCGGAAACATGGCTGCAAAGCCAACAAAAAACCTGCATCATCTTCGAAGAACAAGTTGAAATACAACTAAGTCAACGGAGGCGGGTTAATTTTCTGGAATTGATGTATTTTCGTGTTCATTTTTTTCACCAATTAGAGGTAATCCGAATAACAGTTGTTGATTGATTTGTTACTAGATAATTAGGGCGGATATATGCACGGATAGGATCCATCTGAGTTTTATATTCACTTTGCATGCAAATGTAATATGAACAAGAGGCCCATGGGCCTTAACGGTCACCTGATATATTTATACAGAGAGTTGATTTTGTTTTTAGCATGAACAGAAATATTATTCAAAGTGACAAAAAACAATAAAACCACCTTACTCAATATCTAGCATACAGATTTCAGACTAAAAAGGATTTGAAACTAGCACCTCTGATTCTTAACAAGGAAAATGAAGAAATTTTAGCACACTGACTCCTTTGAGCCCCACCCTACAGCCCTTGGGGGTAGGGCTGGTTCAAAATTTTCAAAGTATCAAACTGTCAATTCAAGGTTATAATTCCAATCAAGTTATTAACATGTAATATTCAAAGTATCATTTGCCATTATAAACCATAAT
>NW_018407511.1:1095795-1121817 GCF_002113885.1 Mizuhopecten yessoensis
AAATTTCATTGAAATTGGTTCAGGGGTTTTGGAGAAGAAGATTTTTGAAATTTTAGTCAATTTGACCCTTTTTGGCCCCGCCCCTCAGGCCCCTGGGGGCTTAGGACTAAACCGGCAACTACTTTTGTTGACCTTTGTCCATGGAAGGTCCCTGCAAAATTTCATTGAAATTGGTTCGGGGGTTTTGGAGAAGAAATCGAAAATGTAAATTGTTTACGGTCGCACTACGGAGAACGGACGACGATGGACAAAAGGCGATTGCAATAGGTCACTTGAGACTTTGTCTCAGGTGACCTAAAAAGGCAATGTTTCAAAAGTCAGAGAAAAGCCACGTAACTTTTGCTAATCTGTGACATTATATATGCCTATTGAGAACTTTACATCATAGATATATTCATTTGTCCCTGTCATGAACTGATAAAGTAGTCCTAGGCCTATATTCAGTAGGGCTACTGGATACATTACATTTATATTTCTAAACATCGATATAGGAGCCCTACCGTCATCTTATGTTCTGAGAAATGTTGATGATATAAAAAGGGTTTGGGCAAAAAATCTGAATAAATTAATCTGTTCATATTGGCTCAGACATTTTAAATATCTACTGAATTAGGTTCACCAGAAAAGAGATATGACGCAACATATTTTCGGGGAATTCCGACAATCGACACATTTTTGTCGGAGAAAAAAAGGAGAGCCGTCTTTAGCATTTGAAATACATTTGAATTTTTGCGATGCTTTCCAATAACAAAGTGAATGAATCAACCAAAAAATGTTGTCTGTAAAATTAAATCACTCAGATATGTATCTTAAAAGCCACCAGATGGCACGACAGTGCTTCTGGGTCTAGAAATTTCCGGGGGGGGGGGCATGCCCCTGAACCCCCATAGAATGGATTCATGCCTACGGTGCGACTTTCTGCATGCACATTGGAAACACCCCAGCTATGCACCTGACAGTATATGGTTATTTTTCAGAAAAGTGTCTACATCTAAGATGTGGCAGAGTTGGTCAATTGAACATATCTGTGGACTTTGTAGGGCGAGTATTATGTAAGAGTTTATACAAAAAAACAATCATTTCTATGGGGCAAATTTTAACTGAGTATTAAATTAAACATTTAAAAGTCTAATATTATTCCCCAGAAATCATACGAGGCCCTGTGCCTGAGAGTGAGAGCATAGGGAGCATGAGAATTTGTAACAGCTACAGTATATTTGGACCTAAACTACCTACAGTAATTTTACATGTTTTAGGGGTTAAGATTGACTTTCGGTAAAAATGACACCCCAATGATTATGTCTTTCGGTAAAAATGACACCCACTGTTTATATGTAACCAACGGGGTGTCATTTTTACTGAAAGTCGATCTTAAGGTCCAAATCTAGCTGTAACAAATTCTCAGGTCCCTGTGAGTGAGAGTCGCTTTTAGCAGATTAGGCCTAGAGGGAATGTTTCCATGGATGCAATCCAGTCTATCGAATACCAGTTCTAGGTTAGGGACCCAATATGTTTACCAAGAGATGAAAGCCGATGTTTTCTTTCAAAATATATCGTGCAAATATTCCTTTTCCTATTTTGTCTTACTTCGTGGTCAAAGTCCTATTTGGCGATGCCGGACTAGCCTAGCTAAGTCATAGCTATCCACTTCCTGTGATAATGAAACGAGCGCGGCGATTGGCCGTCGCCTCAAAAAGTTTACTATCAATGATTCTCATTGGCCAGTCTCATAAAGGATTTTTAACCAGACGACATCACACAAGTATGAAAAGCGCTAGGATACAAACTCTCTTAAAAAGCAACCATAGAAGAACTTATGTAATCAAACTGTATGCTAACTTTAATTACGTTGAAAATGCAATCATTTCTTCTCGGAATCGTATGCTATACTGTCTTGTTGGGAATAATCGGCTCCAAACTTTCTGTTGAAGAACTCACTCTTATCACGATGCCACTTGGAGTTCTTGCTGCTGTGTTTTTAGCGTCAATACTTCTGATAATATCTGTGGTTTGTATAACGTTTAAATAGATCGGATCAACACGGTTGTTATCATTAACATTTCCAGGTCTACTGTATTCCAATTTCAAGCTGCTTCAACAATAGATAGATAGTCCTTCGCATGTTATACTTGGTACCGAACAATAACAAAATTAAGTGCGTTTTAAAACCCATTAGAACCTAGGCCTACAGTAATTCAATTTAAATTAAATAGTTTATTGACAAAAACGAGCATAAGCTCGACATATCTATATAGATTATAAGCTTGCATTGTGATGAGTATAAACAACAGTAAAAAAACAAATATCACAGAATTATTTTAGCCGTCCTCGTGTCCATGATATTCTGGAGAAGGCACAGGGGGTATTGTTAACCTAAAAAGAAAGCAATGAAGCAATTCAAGCTGAAAACGTATATGCCTATCGTTATATCCTCAGACATATTATATAAGGCTGACGTTATATAACAGGTTTATTTTGTTTTGTAAACGAAAAGCATAAGTTTAGATGCTCGTACAACTTCTTGTAAAAATGGTCAAGACAATATAGCGCAAGAGTATAACATTATAACACCATTTCCTAAAAAGACCGTTCACGACTTTCGTTCCTGTACTGTAGTCCTAAACTATATTAGGGGAGACAGGGGCAAGTTCGGCACCAGGGTAAGTCCAGCCACCCCTGATATTTTTGTCTTGAGCAAATATTTACAACTTTGAGGATATATGCAGTTCAGTTGAAAAAATGGCGAGGAAAACTCAATAACCATATTATTAAACGGAGAAAGGTTTTTGGGAGAGTAAACTCATTACCTCACTTCTTTCTTGAAGTGCTAACTTCCTGTAAACCGAATTACTAATGTTTTATGTCATACATGTTACACACTGACAGCTTCATATGATGGTATGTATGTATGCATAAAAGTGTTGACTTTCGCATTGTTGTAATACGAATTTGTTGAAATAACAATTTAGGGCAGGTTCGACACATGCAACATTAACCCGAGTTTCCTCTGGCCCTAACACCAGCCATCTATCGGTCAAACTGTCTAAATCTGGTGTCTGGGCCAGAGGAAACTCGGGCTAATTCAACATAATTATACGTGTACCATAGGAAGTCAAGAAATAGGCGGGGAAATATTACGTTGCCTGCTTTATGGCATCATAATTATGCTGATTCCAACGTGGGTCGGACTTATATATAATTACCACAAACTGCCTGTCCGAACATGGCCCAAGGCGGGTTATGTTCGACCATTCATTTCCCCCCTGTAATTCGATCTTGACTCGCTATGCATTGAGGTTGATCTTCACGTTTCAATCACCTATCTCTCTTCCTAATGGTGTGTTTACACATAAATTTCAACAAATTCCATACTTTCCAGAACGACTTTAATAAAAACATTAGTGGTCAACACATTTCCAACACACAGAAATTTAAATACAAATATCAATACATTTGCTTCTGTATAAAGGGGCTCCTGCGAGATAACATTCGTTGATGATGAGCAGCTATTCACCAGCACAGAATGTGCCGACCACACCCTCCCTGATATCTGAGCGACTGGAGCACAGTGGTTACAGCTGGTGGGAGTCGCCAAATGCTGTTGTACCAGACACGGGCAATCGTTTTGAGAATCCAGGTAGTACACGTTTGTCTAACGTTAGCGTGCTATGGCTTTATTTTCATCGTATGACATGACAAAAGGCATTGCATTCTTTATATATTTCTTATTTTGTTTTTAAAATGTAATTTCGTCCCAAATATGAACAGTACATTAAGAAATTGACCTCACATATTTGTTCTATTGTACAGAAACTTTGGCAAATGTGGTACCACGGACTCCACAGCATCGCTTCCCTAGGTCTCCATGGAACACGCCACTAAATGAGGGCAGGAGCTCAACCTTCTTAACTCCTTCATCTACGACCACGCCCATCCTTACACCATTATCAAGGCCCACACCCTTTTCAAGAGCAATGTCAACCGTGGCCACGCCCCTACTTGGGGCCACACCAGTTCATTCAACAACGCCATACCGAAGTCTTTGCTGCAAAGATCTCCGCCGACGGAAACCATATTTGGGTAATATAGGTTCCTCAGTTTGTTTCCCTGACTACAAAATATGATTGTTTATATTTGTGTTTTGTATGCATTTATCACATTATTGCAGTGAATTTCACTCATATTAACTCGTGTAATATAAAGTATTGTGAATTCCTTAAATTATAATGAAATGACGTCACAGAATTCCAAATTATTTTATGACGTCACAACAGGGAACGCATATTAAGCCAATATGACAAGGTAAATGTTTTAGTCGCGAACATTCTTGATATTGTGATAAGAACTCTATAATTTCATAGCTCAAAAAAGCATCGCTCACTGGAGTGATATTTAATATCATATGCAATGGAGAACTAACATTCTATATATTGCGCTGTTTGTACCGATCCCATCGAAAGACCAAAAGCACATGCATGCAATACGAATTCAGATCAAAAAGGATTTCTACCGTTTTGGCCCCAAGCATCACCGTTGGGTCATAGAAGGACGAAACAGCTGTATGGTGCAGTGTCGTACATTTTTGGCCTATATATGCTGTACATATTATCAAATTTTAAATGTGCAAATCGGTTTGGGTGTTGCGTTTGTTCATCTTTCGTAAATTAGAAATAAATCATCAGTTTATTCACTAAGACGTTAAGCATCAGAGGGCCGGAGTTTATAAATGTCGATGTCGCTTGCATTTGGTTGAAATTAGTTAAACTTAGCTTCGAAATAAGCTCTCTTTTTATGAAAGATAAATTGAACTTCCTACATGTTCTTTCTACAGTTAACAAAGATACGGGAGATGTATAAAGACAAAATATGCTAAAAAGGTGCATTTCTTGTAAAATATTCATTTCCTTATTTTTAAGGCGAAGAGCAAATTGTTCCATTCACGCCTAAATTGAACGAGGCGGCTACGCCAAAAAGACCAGCTTGCATACCCGCCATGCCGGATATGCGAGGAGAAGGCGATGGCAGGAGAACGTCGCCACGAGTTCTGTTGTCCCCATCCAACAATCACAGACATCTAGACCTGTTCAGTGGAGAGGACTATTTCGACTGAAACTATGAACAGATCTGGCTGTGCAAACTTACATCTGTAGCAAGCGAGGCAGACATGTCGTTCTTTTGTACAAGTTTGTCGGTCGTTAACACAATTAAATGCTTCTATTGAGACGGATCTTTTTTCGGTTTTTGTTTCGCTGACTCCGTTACACGCATAAAATATTTAACTGGTAATACATTAATTTGTATGTTTCAGGCGTATATGTTTCATTGTCATGCCCACAGGGACATGAACAATTGTTACAGCTATATTTTGACCTAAACTAAGATGTTCAGAGTAATGTTACATGTGGGGGTTCAGATCGACTTTCGGTAAAAATGACACCAGCAATGATTCGTATGTATAATCATTGGGGTGGCATTTTTATCCGAAAGTTGATCTAAACCCATCAAACATTTAAAATTATTTTGAACACCTTAGTTTAGGACCAAATATAGCTGTAACAAATTATCAGGTCTCTGTGATCATGCCATTGTTATGATACACCCATGTTCAAATTGTTAATGCGTCTATATATATATAGGAAGTAAAACGTAAGTCGAGCACCATAAGTTTGCATTCTCGAAATTCCATGGGTTGCGCGCACCTAAGTTCTCTAAGTGAGCGTAACCCCTGGCATTCGAGGAGGGTTTGTTTGTATGCGGTTTAACGTCCTCGCAACAGACAAAGTCAATATAAAGACGGGTGCTTAGGCAGACACCACCGAAACGAAAGGGAAGGGGACAGGAAAATATAGATCCGCAGTGTTTGGATGGGGGCAGCAGATCAATTTTGGTTTCTGCAAGGGTCCTCGCATTAGTCAGTTCATGTGTGATTTGGTGAAATATGTTGAAATATACTTTAATATTACCAGGGATAGTATATACGTCCCTGATATTACAGAACCAGAAATTTGATACTTCACACACACACCGGTGTCATCAATGTGCCGTAACAGTGAATATCGTTCATACACAAAAGTTGGTGTTCAGGGTTGCGCACCTGGAGCATTATTCCTTTACATAAATTCTTTATATTTAAATTTTTTGAGTATCCCTCTGATACCGCTATAGCAAGAAGGCACACCACGGCATCATTTGTTCTTTAATCAAAAGCCGTCATATTTGGCGGCAGCTATAAAAATAACAACCATTGACTTCAGATGACATCCAAAATTCCCATATCGCGTATTATTTGGATTATATTTTCCTTCGTAAAACCTACCACGAGAAGCGTTGACGAATAGGACAGGTCGGCATGTTACCCCTTGTAAATGGATTCAAGTTTGAAGGCAAACATCTACGGTAGATGTTCGCAATAAATTGAATAAAGTTAATTAAGATTGCATAATGAGTCAGGTGTGGTAAATGAAACTCGAAAAATATATATATATATATATATCAAATATGAATATGAAAAAAGTTGAAAAGAGTAAATAACAATGTTTACTTTCTCTACTTCTGTTAAGTTGTACACATACCCAGTATATAAAATTACAATCTTATGGATATGCAACATGTAATAGAAATAACACGCCCTAGAAACACAAGTTTTCATCATCAGCATCATTATTATTCTTCGTCGTCGTCATGAACTCCCTTACGACATGCAATTAGTGTATACTGTAATTGACCAAGCACAGCACACTTGCATTTCACCGAGATGGCCGGGGTTCAATTCGGAGATGGACAGTCAGGGTTCGATTCTCCAATCGGACATGAGAAGTGAGGATTACCTCCCCCTGCGCGCTTCCTTCCTGGCCAACAAGAGCAATAATGTTTGTTCATAAAAGTAGTTTTATAATTGTTGCAATATATATACAGATTATTTAACTGTAAACTATGCAACAAACTCATAAATATATATATCACGATTTGTATATCAAAACTTGCACCTTTCGCCCTTCATACGGATTTTTGAAAACAAGTTGTTGTCCTTTGAAATAACCCTGAAGAAGGGTAAAAGCTGCAAGTTTTGAAGTCGGTGGTTAGTTATATCATATTTGTTTCCTATACTTGCCGACATCACATGGACTTTTTATCGTTGTAATTATTTGTCGCAAAGACGCGAGATTTTGTCATGTAGCAACAAAAGTGGAAATAAAAAACACCTCATTTATTTTACAACAATTAAGAAACAAGTCACTCATTTCAACTTATATTACTCTCTCTCTTTCTTGTTGGCCCGGATGTTAGCTCGCATGTGGTTTTAATGTGGGAGGAAACTTGAGTACCCGGAGAAAACCAACGAAACATATGGCTAAGTGCGCGAGAGGATGCGATTGAATTCACATCACTGCGACCTGGCACGGAGCTTATGGTAGATGTGGCTTCCGCCTTTTGTCATTTTTTATTTATTTATTTTATTTTTTTACTGATTCTGCAGAACAGAAAGAGTTACTGCCATGATACTTATAATAGCCACTAGCTACATATTTACCCTGTATAAAGCGATATATAAACTTTTCTCAAACATATGGCCTTTTGCTAATTTATTGAAAAGAGGTCAACTGTCAGCATAGACTTTTATGGGTATTTCTCCTATCCATCTTCTTATAACCAGGAGGTCGATCTAGACACATATGGGTCTGTATTCATGAAAATGTTGTAGTCTGTCCTCTTGTTCAATCCAGATTTTGCGCTCAAGCCCAATTTCTTATTCCGTGAATAATCAATAAAAACATACATTTTATCAATGATCTCGGAGAATTTTGGAGAGACCATGGTCCGAATACCGTTTTTGATGTTTTGACTTGACTTTTGATTTTAAGCCAGTAACAATTAAGAAAAAAATGTGTTTGAACACAGAATCCATGCTTGAGCACGAAAACGGTTTCGTGAATTACGGACATTGATCTTTGACATGCAATCTGTAAGGGTCATCACGTTTGTTCAAATAAATGACCCTGACCCGCTTTCATTGTTATCCGAAGATTTATGGTAAGGATATTTGCCCATTAGCATGTATGAATGAAGGGGTATCATTGTGTACATTAATGATGACATTGACCTTATTCCAAGGTCCCTCAGAGTAAATGTTTTGGACAAGTTGTACCAAGAGATTGATGGTTTAAAAAATCTAGGCGGACGATACAGGTCGTCTGTTCCTTGGTACCTGGAGTCGGTAGATAATCTGTTATATATCCTGAACGATTCTCATTTCATGTTATCAATAAAACTGCATTTGTGTAAAACATTATAATAGCTTCAGCAATTCAGTCTGAAATAAACAACAGACGAGATCGTCTGTTTATTTTTTTTTAAATAAATATTTCAGAAAAAACATGTGTATTGCCACGATATTAGATTATCTAAGTCCGTGGTATTGCTAAGCATAGAAAGTTGCTTACATTTTCTCCCATTTTTTTTTATTGTTGTTGAGAAAAAAATCTTTCAATACCTTTCGGAAGTCGCCAATGTTTTAAAGCATAATTAAATATCTCCGCCCCCGTCACATATATATATTATATTTTCGTTGAAACAGTTATCTCCCTTGTGGCGCTCCACACCGAGTTACTAGTTACCAAAATGGACGACGTTCTCTGAAGGCTAGCTTAAATCCTGAAGAATGGGTGGACGCACCGGGAATGCAGGTTAATAATACTGTAGTGTAGTACTGAAGATTCGATAACCATAAGCAATATTGACTTATTGCATATCTTTATTTCAGATTTTATTACGCAGACGAAGATTGCTTTATTTTCTGTTCATTCGTAACGTGTGAAGACATGTTCGGTTATTTTCCAAGCACAACACATTCATTATTCATGGCTAAGTCTGACGCTAATTCTGTCGTCTTCTTTAACGATCGTGTCCATATAGGCCTAATGCTATGCTTTCTGAATGTATCAACCAGGGTGCGTAGTTGAATTGGGATATCGCACCTGTCCATACGTTTGAAACAAGTGAGCGCGTTTGTTGAAACCAGCCTGACCAAGGTGTTTTGATCTGTCAACTGCTGACATTTTAAACATATAGCAGGTCCGAACTTAAGTTGTCAAGATCCGCTGGGATCTCTTGTTTATCGGTGCTTTTAAATAACATTGTTATATTATATGGGTCATCCTATGTTTAAATATTTCAAAAATATATATATGAGTTCCATTCAATGATGATGTGGTTCTGTATGAATGGTGGCATTGGTTGGACCACAAATAGGCCACAGTCTTAGTCTTACTGCTGAGATAAGAGTAAATCATTTGATCTTGCATCGGTTCAACATGATGTATGATATAGCTCATGGTGACCATCACTAGATTATTTCTGTTTTCACTCAGTGTTCTTCTATAGTGGCACTGGCAGCAGTGATTGTGTATCAGAGTTTGAGTTCCTGTGTGCCCCATTATGTGTCTCAGTCCTGTTACATATATGTAATTAGTGGAACTGGACTCAATAGATTGTCGGTGACCAGCAGTAGCTCGATTGGTAGAGCGTCCGTCTAGAGTTGTGGAGGTGCCAGGTTCGAATCCCAGTCCGGTCATGTATTTTCCAAATCTGTCATTACAGTGGCGCCTGTGACCAACCCTTGCATTAAATACCTGGGTGCTTTTGAATATACTTAACATCTTTGGAGAGAAGCTTAGAAAAAGGAGAGGGAAGTAGTCCTTCGACAGCAACTATTGAAGTAGCTCTGACAATTGGTAGGGTGTCCATCTAGATTTTGGACGGTCCTGGGGTCTAATCTTGATCTGGCAATGGCTGTGTATTTTTTCTCTTTCTTGGTACACATATTTTATAGTTGTAGCGAAACTAGAATGGGTCGATCTTCGACAAGCAGGTAGCTATATGTAGCTCAATTGGTAAAGCGTCCGTCTAGAGTTTGGAGGGTCCTGTGTTTGAACCTCAGTCTGGCTGTGCATTTTCCCCGCTTCTGTTACATAGGGATGATATTGTAAAATTGAATTTCATGAAAAAAATCATATCAAAGATTTCAGGGTATTTATTACTACTTTAAACTGACACATTTCATCCTTACTGTAGTTCTGTTTAATCCCAAACATTTGCAATTTGACCAAATTGTTATATGTGACAGAATAAATATTTCTCTTACCCTGGACAGATTTATCCTTACTTTTACCGGTGTGAGATTTCCTTGTCTCACCCTAGGGTCGAGACAAGCTACACATGCTCTTTGCACGTTCTCCACAATAAACCTGATGTCACTGTTGTGACCCGGAAGAAGAACTACTTTTATGAGGTCACATACATACACAAGTTTGTCTGCTAATCTTGTTGTGTTTACATTTGACATCAAAGAAGACGGGATTGATTTTAAAATGTTCAAAATCAGTGATCTGGGAAATGATGGATCATATGCGCGAAACGTCTGACGCATACATATCATATTAATACGCTATCCACGTGTTCCTGTTTACAAACAATATGGTTCGTCTTACACTTGGACAGGAACAACAGGGTAAGAGAAAAATAATCATTCACCCCCTCAGGGATGAGATAGGGGGATCTCAACCCTCAGGGGGAAAATTCTAAATGTTGCCAAACACTCGGCACAGCCTCGTGTTTGGCAACTTAAGAATCTTCCCCTCTGGTTGAGATCCCTCTATTTCCCCCCCCAGGGGGTGAAAGATTTTATTAGTCTTATGAAGATTTGTACTAAAATACAAGTACAGAAAAGTTGAAGATATCGAATGGTTGTATTTTTTTTTTTTTGAAGGGATGCAGGCCAAATCCAACATGACAGCAATGAAGGGCCAGCTTGGATTGCGGAGCAGTGGTAATATACCATTATTGTTTGTAAAAGTGTTGCTTGAAAATTTTTTCCTGATATTATATGGTTTATATTATATAAATAAACACTGGTGAAAGAATATAAATACTTTCCTTGTGTACTAGAATCAGAATTGGATTTTGAAGAATAGCTCAATTGAAGATAAGTGTGATTAAATGTAGTTTTAAAAAACTTGTGATTAGCATATATATATATGATACCTGTATAGGCTAGTTCTTGTGAAGACATGAAAATCAATTCAGATAAATTTCATTAAAAACTTTGTCATGTTTTCAGCGCTGGCCCCGACCTCAGCCAAACTGACTACTCAGTACCTTGTGCTGGACCACATGAATAACCATTACAGCAAAATTGTCAATGCCAGATGTAAGTTGGACAGGACTGCCATAAGGTTTTCCCCCGAAATTGCCAGGTAGTGAGTAAGTCCTGTAAAGCTAGGTGCTGGCAGGAGCACCAGACCAAATGTCTCTAGAAATATATGTTACTGTGAACATGTGGTGAAAGACCATGACTGGGTTTACATCTCTTTGGACTGATGATACTATGAGATACATATTTATCGTTTTCATTTTAAGCTTGTGAACAATCTCTCCTATTGAGCGAAGACATTATCAGTAGTATTTATTTTTAGGAACGATAGCTATGTTCAATAATGAGTTTACGAGTGAAAACAATTAATCTCACCACTTCCAGTGGATGTAAAGCAACACCTGGCATTAGCTAACTTTCAAAACATAGCATTGCAATTGTAGGTATTCCACTTATTACCTCCCTTATTATTTCCAAGCAAATAATAACAAATACATCCCTTAATGTCATGATTTGAAATGTGGCAAGAAGTTTTAGAAAATCCAATTAGTTCTATTGATATAACTCACGATTGCCACCAACAAAGAAAGGAAAAAAAATGGGGAGTTAAATGTTTGGAAAGATAGTAAATTATATTTGGGAAACATATTTATGTGGAAGTAAATATACCCAGAAAATATCACTATAAACAAGATAGTCATTCTTTCATGTTTGCTTTGTCTAGTCTTGATAAATTAATGAATTATTGTATTTTCCCTTTATCTAGCTGCCATAGATAACAGACCACCAAAGGTGTTGGCAACCAGTCAGAAAGGTAGGTGAAAAAGGACAAGCAGATCAAAATTATCTTGAGGAAAAACTGTTCCTATGGTTTTTTCTTATATTATCTATTAAATTGGTGATGGTTTTAAAGGAAATGCAAGTTATTTACACATTTTTATTTTGGTCTTTTTGGACCAGATTTTGAAGTGAAACAAGTATGCAACAATATCTGAAATTTTTCAATTAGGTTAATTGGTGTTTAGCACCAGGTAGCCATATACTTTTATATGATGTATTATGAGTAAATAAAAGAGCGATCTAAATATGAAATAGAAAATGTATTTCAGATGTTAAGAAAAAGGTTATTCCTTTTCTGTTGCCTTTAAACTGAGAAAATTCCAGTCTCTCAAGCCTAAAGATCTCTATCAAAATCATTAATGTTTATACATTTTTCTGGGCCTGTGATACAATGAACACCTTGCTTCCATTATACTATAGCTCGTGACAGGAAGACTCGAGACTATGTGAAGAAGACTGGTGTACGTCCTGGCTCCAGCATGAACGTCCGTCCCACTTCCAGAAATGTTTATTACGACGACATGGACGGAATGGATGACCAGGCAGCACTGGTAAGACTAAGAATGGGCTGCAAATATTTATCTCTGAAATGAATTTTCTTAATTTAAAATTATTGATATGATCTGATAATACCAAGAAATAACCTGACATTTAATCAGTGATTGATTTATCTTGGAAATGTATTTTCTGAATTAAAAAAAAAATTCATATGATCTTATAAGACTGAGGAATAACCTGAAACTTTAAATTTTTGATATGACCCGTTAGACCAAGAAATAACCTGAAAATAAATCAGTGATGAATTTGTCTCAGAAATGAATTTTCTAAATTTAAAAAAACAAATTGATATGATCTGATGTATGATTAGACCAAGGAATAACCTGAAATTTTATGAAGTGCTTCAAGCTGTGTGTGTAATAAAAATGCTCAACTGCCTCATCATAACGTACACATATGTCAGTGTAACATGTTGAGTTACCAAATTTAACTTGTATACATACTTAGGTACTTAATTTGTTGATCATAACAATAGACAGATTCTGCCTACATGTTTTTAATTTGGATATATACATTAACCTTGTTGTTGAAAAGTTGTTTATTCAGTTTCCTAGAGTTCAACTCGGAGAGCTTACAGTGCAGTTCCTTTCTTAATTTCATTTATATCCTGATAGTTTCATTTTTTTTAAATTTTATTTTAAGCCTCTCTTAATTTTGACATTAAAAGTGCCAAGATTTTCACAAAAGAAACCATTATTTCTGCTTCAGAATGACTTTGATCCTGAAGATGATGATGATCGTTTAGTTTTGGACATTATGAAGACAACTTTAAAATCCAACAGGCAAGACAGGGTAGAAAGCACTGAGGCAACATACGGCGGTTCACTATCCTATGATGCCAATAATGGACAAAGTCAAGGTCAAGGTCAAAACTACTACAGTGAAGGTCGAAGCTATCAGCAGCCAGACCCCCAAGGTTACCTTTACCAGGCCTATTCCCATCAGCAAGTCAATAGATCTGGCTATCCCAAGAGGCCCTCATCTGCTAGATCCGTACGATCAGCTGCTAGTGGGGTGTCAAGGTCAGCATTGGCTCAGGGAGCAGCACACAACAGAAAGGTTGAGGATGGCGACATACTTGCCACGAGGAAACATGTATTTACTGAACCCGAGAAACCATTCACACCGAGAACTCTGAAGTCAACGAGAACATCCAAGCTCAGTCAAACAAAATTTTACACCGCTCCGCCGCAGAAGAGGAAGGACCAAACGGAGGAGAAACACAGTGACAAACATTTAGCCGAAAGTGTCCATAAACCAAAGCCTAAACCAAGAAGGGCAAGGTCACCGCTCAATAGGACAGAAACTCCATTAACTGATACCACTCTGATGTACGAGACTTTACAGAGTAGGGATTTCACCAAGTATAACAAAGATAAGATGGTTCCCACCCTGGACATCTCCATGGACAAGGACCATCTTAACTGGATCAAAGAACAGGCTTCCAAAGCAGAGGTCCGCGCCAAAAGTTCCACGCTCAAGGCCAACATGGAACGAATCAAGGAGAAAGATATGCTGGACACGACCGATATGGGTCAAACAGGAGAACTGTCCACAGGTACTCTGGGCCGAACCACAAGGTAAGTCTGGCCAAGTAAAATATATCTGGTTACCATTACCCAACATAAGGCTGTTTGGCTCAGAAGACACTTTGACTCCAGGTAAAGTTGAAATTTGAATTCTGAAATCCTTTCAGACAAATTTTTCTGTTAAAAATCTGTTTAATAGGTCCAAGACAAAATTGTGTCAGATTTTGTGAAGAAATTAGTGTCTTGATGTTTATATAAAACAGTGAAAGATAGAAGAGTTGATCTAGTGCTTTTTTAATTGCACAAGTTAAATTTCCTCAGAAATATTCCTGCTTTCAAAACCAGAAATAGAGAGTGTGATCTCTTTAGAAATATTCCAGAAATGACACAGTGGTAGGTATACTGTGGATGTTCATACACATGTATATATCAGGTACATGTCTGAACCAGTTAAAAGCAGACACATACAAGAATGTCCAAATGTATGACAGTACACTGTACATGTAGTACTGGATGGAAACAAGAAATTGTAAATAAAATGTTTTTGACAATTTTTCTCCAGAATTTCAGAAGAAATGGGGTAAATTGTACAAGTGGGTGAAACAAAAGAGGGTAAAATTTCAACTCAAATTGAAAAGTAAAGGATATACAACAAAGAATGATCAGTTTTAAATTTAAGGGGCAAGGGTACTAAATTAACTTAGTCTAATTATCATGCAAAATCTTATTCAAGTAAAAGACTAGGGCCAGTTGCTTTTTGCATTGGGAAAATTAGGTTGCTTGTATCCAAATCAGGAATTTTATCCATCCTATACAGTGATTTTTTAAGGTTAATTTAGGACCTTTTCAAGATAAATTTTGCTGTTTTTTCCCCAAAATCAATGCAAAAAAACACTTTCGTTCCCAAAATCATGATTTTGGTGGGTGATATTTCCTAAATCAACAGGCACAGGCCCCTGTGGACAGGAAGTAGAAAAATCATTCACTATACATGTATTGAAAACAGATTTTTGTATCTGAAAATCAGACATACAATACATACCACCTTAACCTATTGTGTTAAACATTCATATATATACATACAATATGATGATGGGGTGATTTTCTTCTAAATTTCCGTCTGGGAATTTTTGATAAAACAAGGGAAAATCCACCTTGTTCTAGTCTACAATTGAACCCTGTGATGTTAAAATCTTCCAAACCTTAAAAAATCGGGCTGTATTGATGCTAAAATGATTTACATTACAGTATTCCGTCTTTGCGTATTGCAGAGTTATCTTCTCTTGGGAGCAGGTATTGATTGTTACGTCACTTGTTTGTGAGAATAACGTCATCAATTTTTGAGAAAACGACGTAATTTTCTCACACAGACCAATGACGTAACAATCAATACCTGCTCCCAAGAGAAGATAACTCTGCAATACGCAAAGACGGAATAGCACTGTAAACATACTTAGTGTAAAGAAAAGATGCCACAGAATCACGAAAAGACTCAACATCAATAGGATATTCAACATGATTTTAAACAAAGTCAGACTGCATTTTACAGATTGAACTCAAGCTAAATTTGATTGTGACTTTTTTTTTTGACTTGTAGGACGTTCGGAACCAGAACTATGGGTCGATCAGGGCGCCTTAACGATCAGTGAGTACTTATATCTACAATGAACCTGTGTTTCTGTGAACCCTGTACATTTACTTGTTGCCATCATCACACTGTTAACTTTACCTGCGGCTTACCTGTGACTCTTCACTTAACTGTGATTTGTCACCTGGCTAAAGCGCACTCAAAGTCTACCTGTGACTTACATGTGCATTTTCAAATTGCCTTATTACCTGTCACTTACCTGTCATTTCATTTACCTGTACCTAATTTTAGCTTTTACCTGTGACTTACATAAATGTCAACGTACCTGTCAATGTTTTGCCTTGAATGAATCTTTTTAACCTCACTTTTTAATATCTTATCTGTAAGCTTCTTCTATGTGGATAATCTGTATAGGGTTTCTATTGCGCAAATATCTTCAGTTCATTTGCACATTCTATGTATTATTTTCTTCTAAAACAACATCCTCAAGTTTGTCTTGTTCTTCTTTGCACATTCCATGAGTAACCAGCAAATGGAAATCATTGTTTTTTTCAAAGTTAGGCCAGTACAGAAGCTTTAAGACTGTCAACTAGCTCTAAATCTATACTTGTTTAAAAAAAGGTAGTGCTTACAGTTGACTGTAACATTATGTGAAATAGGAAATCATAGAAAATTATAGGAAGTAAAAAAGAGTATGTTCTGAACTTGTATTAGTCGCATATGTAACAGTGGTGGATCCAGGGTTTCATTTAAGAAGGGGTGAACTGTTTCTGGACAGAAAAAAATATTGTACAGTAAAAACATGACATTGTGTATATTCCTTACCCTTGTGAAATGAACTTGATAAACATTTTGAGTTGAAAAATGGGTCTGACTCATAAAAAGTCATCAAATGTCACAAATGATTGGTGATTTTTTGTGTGTGATATTAAAATGAAAACAAATATTTTCTGTTCTGGATTGTTAGGACTAGAGACGGGGAGCTTGTAATTGATATTAATACATGTACCACCTGTATCGGCCACTGACATACATGACTGCAGACCGAAACAATCTTTATGTTGCGTTTATTAGATGTACTACTACAGTCACCTGATTTATTTATGATGTAATTTATGAATTGTGTGATAGTGTGAGAATAGAGTTTTATCTTATGGCTGTTCCAGCAAAAATCTAACTGACCCAAGGACTCCAAAATAAATTGCAGCTACCAGTATCTATGATCTGGTTTTCTGCCTATTATTTCGAATTCTTCATTTTTTTTTTTTATGAAAGGTTCAAAACAGAAGTACTAGGGCGGGATAGATATATACTGGATTAACCCTTATTTCAATGGTTAATTTATAAAGCACACTTTTTATACTAACTTGTTTGTATTTATAAACAACAAAAGTTTTACATAATTTTGAAGTATTCACGTTACACAGTCTGTTAAGTTTGAAGTATTTACATTAAACAGTTGGATTTGAGATTTTAAGTGTATAGAAGAAGTTTGTGCATTGATACCAAGGCATTCTCTAGTTTTTAAAAAATAGTGAAAATGTTTGCAAAAATAATTTGTTAACATATGATTATAAAATTGTCACATTTTTTTAATTTTCATCATGATTAGTTTATTGACCTATATAGCTATTGTACCAGTGATCTAGATTTTTGACCAGAGACCCTTTACCCTAGATAAGTAACACGGAGCTGGATCATGTACACAAGATATTTAAGCCATCATGTTTGCTTTTTAATGCACTTTACACAGAGATGTTGATTGATCAATATCACTAATATATATATATACCACGTATCATAAACCTATTTCATCCCTATTCCAATCCAAACCATGCATTTTCTCAATTTGCATTCTTAATTCCTGCATGAAAACATTTACTATTTGGTGAATAAATCGACATCAAAGGTCCAGTAGACATTTGCTAGATAATTCTGAAAAGATTCTTTCCAACTTTCACCCCTAATTGAAGATAAAACTTTCAAAACTTTCCTGTATGTATGAGGAGATTGATTTCAATTTTAGCTTTTTAAGATACATTCTACTTTTGATTGTTGATTGGTTTTATGTAACATTGTCTAATGATTGAGAAATATAGATGCATGTTAAAGATAAATGCCTTTTTGGTATACCTGGTATGTTTCTGAAGTTTTATCGATTCAATACATTATGACCAAAATTTATTAGTGTAGAATTCTTTTGAAAGGAGGTAACAACACAAAATAGCAGGTTTATCCTTAATTATGGTCACCCATATGATGATATGAAGTCTATTGATCAAAGTGCATTAAATAATTATGTTAGTAACAAATATAAGTTTAAATTATATGAATACAATATAATCATCATTTTGAAGATAGAAGTTTTTGTTTTCAAATTGGAATGATGTATAAGCAGACATATGTTACCTTTTCTTTCAAAAATATTTCTAGGTGAAAAAAATAGCAAATTTAGGCAAATTTAAATCTTTTTCAGTGTTACTCTTTTGTTCATTTGATATAGTGTATTTTAATCACTTATTTTAGGACATTGTTCCAATATAAACCAAGATTTAGATATAGACTTGCGTCTATGTAAGTATCTTCAATCTACTGATGGTTCTTGTCTACTGCATGAAGTTGAAATTAGTTACATTTTATGCCTGTGGTCAGACATGTTTTGTGTTACCAAAAATAGTTAATTGCTATTGGTTGGAGTGTTTCACCAGTGATAATCAAACAGGTATACATGATTTGTATCAAGTCCTAGACTTTGTAAAAAATAACAAATTTAATGAAGATCATTTCAGAAGAAGGCTTTCTTTAATGTTATCTTTTTATGGTAGTCTGTTTTGGATAAAGCCCAGTCAAGACCATCCTCATATGAGCTGAAATAAATGTTGTGAAGTGATAGAATCCCATACAAACCAAAATATGAATTAGAAGTACAAACCAATCCCAGCTCAGAAATATTTCTCCTTGTGAAATATATTTGACAGATGAAGATCAAATTTTTGTACTTGGAAATCAGTCATTTCTTGCATATTTATGATGAGATTGTTGTAAAATTTTGGAACAAACTGTTTTTACAGAAAGACTGTCATGAAATGTTAATTATTGATACAAAAACAAACACAACTCTAGTGCCTATCACTGGTGAAATACATTTCAATCATAACAGATTGGTATAGTAAATAATATTGAGCAATGATTGCATGAACATAAAGGGCAGTTAAGTATAATTCAACAGGACTTATCACTGACTGTATTCAGTCAGCTCAAACACAAATCCTGTGTACAAAGATAGATATTAGACATGATAAGTATTATGATAGAGCTATGTAGTTACCATATTTGATGTAATAAGGGTTCCTGCTCTAGTAAGGGTAACTCCCCAGAGATTCTAGGAATATCATTTAAAAACTTCTCGATGAATTCTGGAATTTCCCCCCATGCTTGGCGCCCTTATTAAATCAAATACAGTATCTACAATATAATGGCAAGAAGTATGCATTATAAGCGAGCTTTAAAACAGAGGTATTTTTTATAAAGTTTAAAATTTTAAAATTTAATGTGAACGCTTGTTTGATTGAAATTAAAATGATGATTTTTTATTTTACAAAAATCTTGACTGAAGAAAAGTTAAGTGTTATTTTTTAAAGGAATGTCAGCAAAGTTCTTTGTTTATTTCCTTTTATAATTGAAAAAGGGGCTTGTATGTATGCATGATATTTTAGAATGGAGCATCTGTCAGTATGCATGGCATTTTAGAATGAAAGATGAATAACAAAAATATTGAACAACAAAAGAAAACAAAACATTTAATTAATATTGGAAGACATGTAATTAAGTAACACACAGAGTGAAACACAAATTAACCCTATCTACAGTTATTCATGTGATGGTGTGTAAGTAAAATGTCAGCCTTTTGAAATCATGTTCTATAGAATGTTAAATGGATGTCAGTTAATAGAGGTTTCTCTGTATCAATGTCAGATTACTTATGTATCCGCGGATCTTTGATATTGACAGAATGCTGTTTAAATCTTCTTCAATCGATAGATTGAAATTTAAAGTTTGGTTTGTAAAATATTAGTGCTATTAGTTTTTTTAACACAAAGCTTATATCACAGGGGTTCGTTACAAATGTCTGAAATACACATATGCTATATACTGATATGGATATATGTGTACTGTGACCTATATCAGTTTATCATACGTGTATTTCAGACATTTGTAACGAACCCCTTGATGTGTTTATATCAAAGCATTTCACTGTAGTGATATTGTTGATAACATTTGTAATAAAGTTGTTGATATGTAACTTACAGTTATATATACAACTCACCAAATGAATGATTAGGGCCTAGGCATTTTCCTGTTAGATGAACTTTATAACAGTGCTTTATAACATGTAATTAGGAACTATCAAAGTGACTGATTTAGCTCCATATTTGGAAATGGTATGATCATGGCGTCATACAATAATTTTAATATACATGACGTCATAATCAAATGGCCTAATTAGAAAGTGCTTAGATAATGACATTTATTTTTAAAATAAAATATAATGGATTATAAATTGTCCAGATGTATTGCCCTAAACTTGTGATGAATTGTACTGTTGGTCTAAATTTATGGTGATGTTTATGTAATTTTATGATTCATTAAAAATTATTGAAATTCTTCTGTTTTGTTTTTTATTTCATAAGTTTTCTTGTACAAGTTTCTGAGGTTTGAACGTTTACGATTTGCTTGCATTTTTTGTTTTATTTTAATTTTTGCTTAAAAGCTTGAGAATAAAACTTGTGTAGATATTAACTTGAAGGAGAAATTCTTGTAAGTCTCGTAGTACGTACATGAACTAGAAAGGAGATGCAGTTTAGAAGTAAATAATTTCCAGAGCTGCTTATTCATGGAATGATGAAGCTTTTTGATGAAGTTGACTATGCTTGTTTGTTGTTGTGCACTGTCTAGTTTCCTTTCTATGCACCTCCACAACTCTTCACAATAACGCTTTAACTCAACTTTCGTGTGTGATTTCTTTGAACATTTTGCTACTAATATCTTTTATCACTTTATTTTATAAAAAATGTAGTTTTTGATGATCACAGTTTTGCATTATGAAAATTTACACTGTTACACAATTTCTGTGTGATTTTGTATGTATTGCTGTGGGACAAGATATATGAAAATACTGAAAACAAATAATATATATTGCAGCTGATGATATTTACAAGGGATTTTGTAATTGCATAAAAATAGGTGGAATTTGAGTACATGTAATCTTCAAATTTTGGCAATTTTGGGGAGAAAGATAAAAAAGTTCAACATCCAATAAGTGATGGTAATTACATGAAAAAAATGAATTTTGGTAAAAGTTATCGTAAGAAATATGCTTTGATATTTGATCTACCACAGTTTTCAAATACAGACTTGTGAATATAATTGTTTAATTCAGATAAAAATACACCAGCTTTTAAAAATCCTGTACAAAAAAAACTACATGTGTACAATGACTAATAAGTGCAGTGACTAGATATTACATGTTATTATAAATACATTGACTAGATATAACATGTTGTCATGAATTCAGTGACTATAGATAACATGTTATTATGAATACAGTGACTTAGATATTACATGTTATAAGAATACAGTGACTAGATATTACATGTTATTATAAATACATTAGCTAGATATAACATGTTATCATGTATATAGCGACTAGATATAACATGCTATTATAAATACATTGACTATATATATATAACATGTTATTATAAATACAGTGACTAGATATAACATGTTATCATGAATACAGTGACTAGATATAACATGTTATTATAAATACAGTGACTAGATATAACATGTTATTATAAATACAGTGACTAGATATTACATGTTATTATGAATACAGTGACTAGATATAAATGTTATTATGAAAACAGTGACTAGATATAACATGTTATTATAAATACATTGCCTATATATATAACATGTTATTATAAATACAGTGACTAGATATAACATGTTATTATAAATACATTGACTATATATATAACATGTTATTATAAATACAGTGATTAGATATTACATGTTATCATGAATACAGTGACTAGATATAACATGTTATCATGAATACAGTAACTAGATATAACATGTTATTATGAAAACAGTGACTAGATATAACATGTTATTATAAATACAGTGACTAGATTTAAAATGTTAAATGTTTAAATCACTTAAAGCAATAATGTTGTAGTTGACTAATTACTCCGTCTTAAGTGTCAAAAAGTAGAAATTATGTCACAATAGTGATTATAAGTGCTCATTAGTATTTCCAAACACTTGTAGACTCCATCACTTCCCAGTAAACTTGTTAGTGTTCCAATCATTTGTGATTTGATCATGTTCATTTGTATCTATATGGTAAAGTTAATTTTTAAATTGCACTAAATCTAATCCGTGGGACATATTGTTTTGTCTGTTCTGCAGAGTTTTTAGATAAGCAGATTTATCAGTAGCTCAGCAAGATATTTTGAAAGAAATGACAAATTATATCACCTAAAAAGAAAGGGTAAACTTGAAAATGTTTCTTTTAAAAGATGTCGTTTTACCTGAAAGACAGTTCAGCCCTGAAACTTTAAGGCCAATTCTATATCTGTCATGATTATTAGCTGCCTTGCTTAAATTAAAGTATTTTTATGTTTGCCATAAGCTGACTGACCAACAAAAAGAAGCCCTTCTCAAATGTTGTTATCATTTTCTCTTTTCAAAAACTATTCTATGACAAAAAAACACCTTTCAGTGTATGAATATATCAGACATCTATTAAATAATGCATGCATCAAAAGTCAATGTATCTAGCTCCAGAACACGACCAATACAAAATGTTTGAGAGTGAAAAAATATCAACACAATTTTAAATTGTAAACAGTAATACCTTTCAGATTCGAAAATTATTAAAAGGTAAATTGAAAAAAAAAAATCACCCACCTATATACCAAACCTAAAAAGTCAGGGTTGGAAAATTGCAACAAACGACACTGATTTTAATTTAGGTCCTGCTCTTGCCATACAGATGTAGTAGAGGTCATTATTTTTTCAATGCCTCCGCCAGGAGTCGAACCCGGGACCTCTGGCTTATGCTCTCCCGAATGAGCTAAGAGAAATTCTCCCTAGCCAAGTCGGTAGGAAGCGGCTAGCATTTTACCAGGGTGACACAGAAATACATCTGTATCAATGTCACTCATCAAATGTCCATGTCTGGTTTGGTAAAGATGGCATTTGCATGTAAATGCTATGGAGAGTGTTTGCTGATTCTGTGAATACAGAAACAATAGCTCAGTATTTGTATGCCCTCGCCATAAAATGAGGGCCGGTGTTCTATAAAATATTCATCCCCATAAGATACCTATTCGGATGAGTATTTTATGGGGGATGAACATTTTATATGATACCGGTTATATAGTGTTGCCCATGTCAATCCTATCCCATCACTTCATGATTCAATGTAAACACTCTATAAACTTCAATATTTGAAGGATTTTGATCAAATATGTATTCCAAGGTCAAGTATGAGAATACCTCTGACTGACAACTCTGTGTTTTAGCTATAGGCTTCCAAGGTGAAGGCCAAGGTCACTGTTGCTGTATATAGAAAATCAACTGATTCATTGTCCTCACTCTAGCTACTTTATTTCTTAACAGATTTTCATCATAGTTTATACATATTTCAAGTCTGAGAATACCTATGATGGTTTGGTTTTATTTTGTTTAACGTCCTATTAACAACTAAGTTCATTTAAGTGGACATCTATTGGTAGGATGCTGGACTCGTGACCGAAGGGTTGCGGGTTCGAGTCACGTCACAGCATTGTGTTGTTTCTTTGAGCAAGATGCTCTACTCCACTTGTTCCAGTCTACTCAGCTGTAAATGAGTATGTGGTTGGGCAGTGCTAGAATTGTTGAATGCTAGCTGTGAGCGCCGAAATGGCAGCACCGCCTGTATGCTCACCAGGGAGTTGAGAAAGATATTGGCTGGTCGCAAAGGCTCCTATTAACAATTGTGAACTGCTTTGAGATGACCTACTTTAAACTAGGTTGTGATACAGCGGTATATAAGAACCTCAAATTATTATTGTTACTGTGATTATTATTTAAGAACTGGTTCATGCTTCAAAGGTCACTGCATATTGCTATTCATACAAACAAAGTTGTAACTATTTAAAGAACATATCAAACACTGAAACTTATATCGCATGGCACTGGGGGCATTCATGTTTTACGAACATTTCCTAGTAAAATAATACTTTGTTATACAAAGGGGCCCTGTTGGCCAAGTGGTTAAGGCGTCTGACATTCTGCTACCACTAGCCCTCCACCACTGGGTCGCCGGTTCAATGGCTACGTGGGGCAGTCACCAGGTTACTGGCCGTAGGTCGGTGGTTATTCTCTGGGAACTCCGGCTTTCCTCCACCACTAAAATCTGGCACATTCTTAAATGACCATAGCTGTTAATAGGACGAAAAACACAAACAAACCCAACCATTCAAATCACTTAGAGGAAATATAAGTAATGCTATCACAGAAGAAAACATGTTAATTAGTGTAATGATAGTGTGACAAAATACCCAAAATAACTTTATTAGGAGGACGCTGAAGCAACTATTATCAGCTAAACTGTTTATACAAATAACTTTATTAGTAGGACGCTGTAGCAGCTATTATCAGCTAAAGCTGTTTATACAAATAACTTTATTAGGAGGACGCTGAAGCAGCTATTATCAGCTAAAGCTGTTTATACAAATAACTTTATTAGTACGCTAAAGCAACTATTATCAGCTAAGCTGTTTATACAAATAACTTTATCAGTAGGACGCTGAAGCAGCTATTATCAGCTAAACTGTTTATACAAATAACTTTATTACTAGGACGCTGAAGCAACTATTATCAGCTAAGCTGGTTATACAAATAACTTTATTAGGAGGACGCTGAAGCAGCCATTATCAGCTAAGCTGTTTATACAAATAACTTTATCAGTAGGACGCTGAAGCAGCTATTATCAGCTAAAGCTGTTTATACAAATAACTTTATTAGTAGGACGCTGTAGCAGCTATTATCAGCTAAAGCTGTTTATACAAATAACTTTATTAGGAGGACTCTGAAGCAACTATTATCAGCTAAGCTGTTTATACAAATAACTTTATTAGTAGGACGCTGTAGCAGCTATTATCAGCTAAAGCTGTTTATACAAATAACTTTATTAGTAGGACGCTGAAGCAACTATTATCAGCTAAGCTGGTTATACAAATAACTTTATTAGGAGGACGCTGAAGCAGCCATTATCAGCTAAGCTGTTTATACAAATAACTTTATTAGGAGGACGCTGAAGCAGCTATTATCAGCTAAAGCTGTTTATACAAATAACAAATCGTTCAAGTCTTCTAGTGTAAAAAACCCAAAGTGTGGATCGAGGGCATAGTGTCGGAGGGCATTCAACTTCCATCACAATCAGTGGATTAAACCTGAGATATGGTACAATTAGAGATATACATTTATGTCTACTTTATATTGATTCACACTTCTTCTCACTGTAATTGTGATAGTGACATAATTTCAACTCTTACCCCATAACCCTCTGTGCATCACTGCACGATATAGGCTGTACGTTTTATTGAAATGCTGTGTACAATTTAAACACCAAATACTAAAAGTATGCATGCATCAATTTCGAAGTCAATGAAAATTAAAATTATAATTATTCAACTGTACACAGTCCATGTTAAAACTGTTATTATATATCCAGACTGCAGACAAATAATTTAAATTTATAGCAGTATTTAATCTACATGTACCTTTTTCACATGATGAACCATTAATTTGTGTCAAGTTTTGGAAAACTATCAGTCAGTTCAATATAAAATAAGTGCAATTTGATTTTTAAATTCAATGACCATAAATAAAATTGAGTAAATGACCGTTTTCGCGCAGGTAAATAAAACACTGTTTATAGCAAGTATGAAATTTGTCTGTAATTCTGTAAAGAACTATGTATGTCTAAGAACTCCGAACAGGACACAGGACACAAGTAAATGAAGGTTGTTGTGGCTATAAGTAAAGGAAGATGTGGGAAGGTCTATAACAGTATGGGTTTACAGCTATAAGTAAAGGAAGATGTGGGAAGGTCTATAACAGTATGGGTTTACAGCTATAAGTAAAGGAAGGTGTGGGAAGGTCTATAACAGTATGGGTTTACAGCTATAAGTAAAGGAAGGTGTGGGAAGGTCTATAACAGTATGGGTTTACAGCTATAAGTAAAGGAAGATGTGGGAAGGTCTATAACAGTATGGGTTTACAGCTATAAGTAAAGGAAG